>NW_004444112.1:537108-538334 GCF_000243295.1 Trichechus manatus latirostris
AAAAATAAATAAAACAAAACAATGGGGAATTTGGTGAGTGTGCTAGGCTCTGGCATTTTAAATTAATTGAGAATGTTCAAAATGAAGATTGTGAATTCTGGTACTTGATATTTTAGCTGTGGCTTGAATAAATAAAAATCTAAACATTACATTAAAATATGAATGAAGTATATTCCCTTTGTTGTAACTCTCAAGAATTTCAGGAATTTTTGCAAATGCTTGACTGTTTTATGAGTAGACTTTATAGTATTTGATACTTTATAAAAAACAAAGTGATCTTAGTGTTCTACCTTTTTTAAATCTGTTTTATGCACACTTTTAAATGTAGACATGATGTGAAAATTTGCAAAAACACCAAGAGAATCCACTATTCTTGTGTAGAATTCTAAAGAGTAACAATCATTTCAACTTTCTTCTTTACCTCCTGGGTAAAGGACAACTGTTCATTCCTATTTCTTATCAAATATTAATCATCACAACCATGAAACTATCAACTTTTATTAACAACAGATCTGCAAGTTTTCCATGATTCTTTAAAGAAAATGTTTTGCATGTGTCATATGCAACATATATTATATTCTGAATTAATATTAACATTATGATACATATAATCAGAAGGTTGACTACTGCTCTGGGATTTTTTTTTTTTAACACTTCATATGCAACAGAGCCTGGGACTGGCTTCGGTCATAGAAAACACAGAGCTAGGGAAGGCATGAAAGCCATGGAGTGGGGGCGGGGAAGGGTGTGGGCTGTTTACCTAGAGGACAGGTATAGAGGTAGTCCTGGGAATTAGTGGAGTAGGGATGGAGGAGGGGCACCAAGGATAGTGGTTATAAGTTTTAGGGAAATGGATTTATTTTTCTTCCAGAAAATGAGTGATTTGGAAGCTACTTTCAATTTACCATCTTGTCTATCTGGCTCTCTAAATGCATTGGGACTCCCCATGGCTTCATCCCGGACCAGCGAATGCTGATAAATGTTTGACCTTCAGCTCTCTATGGGCAGGGGGGCTGATTTATAGTGTTTGCCAGTCCCCATAGTGTAAATACCCTTGCCCTGGCCAATTTCACACCCCTGAAAAGGAGTTGGAAAGACATGTGCAGTAGCTCCTAATATACAAATGTGACATGTAAGTCGCCCCAAAGCATAGATAGTTATAAAATGTAAAAGAATAATAATAATTAGGAAGTGATGAGTTTTGAGTGCTTATGACTTTTGTTTTG
>NW_004444112.1:540198-545597 GCF_000243295.1 Trichechus manatus latirostris
GGGGGGGTGCAGTTCCACTCTGTCTTACAGGATCACTATGAGTTGGGATCGACTCCATGGCAACAGGTTTTTGTTGTTGTTGTTATATGCTAATAATCATTGTGAGTTACCAAAGTATTTGATCATAATTGTCTTTTTTTCCCACGTAATACCTACCGGTAGTCCTTTTGCCATCAGCATTTCAAGGGGCGTAGTTTGAAAAATAATGACTTAGAGCATTTGCTGAGACTATTTAGTTTTAACAACAACACAAAATCCAGAGGTAGAATCGTACAGAATATTGCATTCCTGGAACTCTTCCTTGCAAAGATCATTCCCTAAAAAGAAACACCTTCCTTTGGTCAACACTAGCATTTAATTGTTCAGATGATGTCCAGAGCCCTGGTGGCACAGTGGTTAGGAGCTTGGCTGCTAACCATTAAAGGTTAGCAGTTCGAATCCACCAGCTGGTCCTCGGCAACCCTATGGGGCAATTCTACTCTGTCCTGTAAGGTCGTTATGAGTAGGAACTGACTGTACAGCAATGAGTTTTTGGTTATCTCTCATAGGGTTAGCTTGATGTTGACAATTTGTGGAAAATAGTGTACAAACTAATTACTACTGAGCTAGGTATGCTGATTCTTTAAAGGAGAAAATATTCTTAAGATTATAGATGACACTTGGGATCATAAAATAGTGTCAGAGTTAAAGAATGTTTGACTGAAAAGGTACTTGGGAATACTGAATGGAGTTGTAAGATCAGCTTTAGAGAAAATCTGTCAGCACACACATTTGAAAGATGAGCCCGTTCATACTTCATGGGAACTCCATACAAACAAATACGCAAACACACATATTCACGACATGTGCCCTGTACACATTCACGAGAACTTCAAAGGAACTTTGAATCATGAATGCAAATTAGAGAGTTTTCCATCTGCCATGTGTTGGTAGGGAAGTGTTTGTACTAGTGCATGTGCTCATGCCTGTATTCTGGAAAAGGTATTGGTTCATTTTTTGAGAGATCACAACATGCAAATTTCCCTTTAAAGGCCCAGGAATGTGGAGGAATGTCTGGTCTAAGGAGTGGACATTTGCCATCCCCGCCATCGTGACCCCCATCCCTTCCCCCAGGAGAGAACTTCAGATCCTAGGAATCCAGAGTGTTCAGATTGCTCCTGAAGCCGCTCCATGAGCTGTTCGTGAACTGGCGAATACACAGCTGATCCACATTCCCTCAAACTTGTAAGGTGGATCTGGAGATTGGGAAAGGGAGTGAGGTTGAAACCAAGACTGGGAGAAGGAAGGGGCAAAGGAGCAAGAAACGATATCGGGCCTTCCTGTGTGTTTAGTGGTAAGCCCATTAGATGCTGGGAGGATTTAAATGGCAAAAAAACTAAGTAAAAATAAATTTAAAATCTTATATTAAAAAAAAAAGAGCTGCAGTTCATTTTTGGTTTTTGTTGTCATTGTTGTTTTGAATGACTACAAACAAAAATGAGCTGAAGTAGGAATGGTAGATAATTTGGGAAGAATTCAAATGTCATAAATAGAAAACATACTAAAAATTTAAGATTGTTTTCAGCATCCTCACAGCAGTTGGAATTTGCACACTTTTAAAGTGTGTTAATCCGATTTGTAGTTCTGATTTTACCTAAGTATCCATTCTTTGCAAATGATTAATAAGAGCCGCTTTTTGGTAAATGAAGCAAGCGTTCATAAATGCTTTCTTATTTCTTTTTGCTATTTTAATCCTTGTAGTTGTACATTACATCTGGTTCTCTTCTTCTTTTACCATCAAGTTATTCACAATGATAACATGCAAAACGTGTATCCTTCTGCGTCACGGGGCTCAGGGGGTGGGGCATGTGGGTCCACAGCTCAGCCTATTGGGAAACCATCACTCGCAGTTTGAGATTTGTTTACTGAAGCTCTGCTTCCTGCGTGACATTTCCTATCAGGCATGTTTGCTTGACTCTGTATCAAAACGCATCCACCTGGATCAAGAATGGAAAGATCATGCAGCAGAGCATGCGCTGTGGAAGTTTTTTTTTTTTTTTCCTACAGCACAGAAATATGTATATATTTGTGAATTCACACAAATATCATTACAACTTAGATTTCCTGCCCCTACTCCCCAACAGAGCACAGAAAGTTGTATAAAATTAGAAACACATTAAGGTAGAAACTATTATATGGAAACCAACATTCACAGAGTGTCCGTGGATTGCTGTAGAGGTCAGGATGTGTGAAGAGTTGCCTAGGATCGGTCTCCGTTAGAAGTCACTGACGAATTACGGGGCAGGCATTGAAACAACTGCCATAGATTTGCCAGCTATCCCAACCCAGTTTCTGTCGAGTCAATTCCGACTCATGGCGACTCCATGTGTGTCAGAGTAGCTATGATCATTAGGGTCTTCAGTGGCTGATTTTTTGGAAGTAAACCACGAGGCTTTTCTTCTGAGGAGCCTCTGGGTAGCCTCGAACCAAACACCAACCTTTCAGATAGCAGCTGAACGCCATTAACCATTTGCACCACCCAGGGACTCCCAAGTTTCCCCTTTATGGGAGGTTTTTGAAATACCTGTGCAGGTAGCAAGTATGATTCAGGGCTCGGCTGCAAAATGCAAATCCCTCCTGGTTTCCACTGACGTTTGGAATGCCTGGTGGCAGTTGTCACACACTGTCTTGAATATTGAAGGAACAATGTTTGGCCCTAGGGCTGGCTGGGACCTCCAGGACAGTGGCAGCAATTCCAGGAATCCCCCATCTATAAGGCATCTGTTTGATAATCTAATGCAGGGGGGTGGGGGGTGGGGGCATATTCTGGGGACTTTGGGTTCATTCTCTGCCTCCTGCTTCTGAAGACAGGATTGCCAGCCTCACAATCCTCCCCTTCCTCTCCAGGTTCCCCCACCACTAGACCCTCCCCACCCCAGGATAATACTTTTGCCTGAGAGGAGCACAGGGGCCAGTTGCTATTTATGTTATGTTAAACGTTGATCTTAGTAGGGATTTATAGTATATCTGCTCAGTAGTATGTAATCTAAAGAGAAACAAAGCACAACTCAGACCAGATCTTGATTAAAAAAAAAAAAAAATTAAAGAGCACTGTAGGACATGCAAGAACCAGGCATGCAAATTCTTTTGTTTGCTCCTTGCAACTGGTTCTTCTCTGGGAAGGAAGCTGTGTGCAAGTACAGCACTAAACTGTGCTCCTATCGTCAAGTGGAACTCAATAATTCTAAATAGATCTTGTTTACAGGAATTGTTCTAGAAGGAGAATAAGCTAGGGCTCTCCTTTTAAGCATTCTAACCTCTAATTTTTAAGTTTTTATCATTTGTTGAAGGTCCCTGAGCGGCACAATCGGTTTATACTCAACTACTAACCTAAAGGTTAGCTGTTTGAACCCATTCAGCAGTGCTGTAGAAGAAAGGCCTGGCAATCTAGTCCCATAAAGATTACAGCCAAGAAAATCCTATGAAGTAGTTCTACTCTAACACACATGGGGTTACCATGAGTCGGAATCAACTCCAAGGCAACCAGTATGATTTTTTTGTTTGTCATTTATTGATCCAATTATATCTTCTTAAAATCAAATTTTGAGCCCCTCAAATTTATTTACACCACTTGGAACTAACTAATTGTACATGAGAAACAAAACTGTGATGTCCACTCATGCTGCTCAAAGAGGAAGACTTCAAGTCTCCAGCATGGACAAAGTATATTCATACATACTTTGTATATTCATATACTTTGTCATGTATTCATATACTTCTCTCTGCTCCCCTGAGCCAAGCCAGTGGAGAGTTTCATCCAGTCCTCCATGGGGCATCCTCCATATGGGGAGAGCAATTACTTGATGAAAATGAGAGATGAAGAAGGCTGCAAACCCATGAGGTCCTGTCTTTGTTATGTAAATAAACTTACTTTCCAATCTCAACTGTTTGCCATTAAAGGGGTGGTTCTTCATTTAGGACCTTTTTTATTTTTTATTATTTTAACTTGAATAGACTTAGTTTCCTCTGTCTTTCTGCCTCTCTCTTCCTTTTCTATATTTTGCCACGCAAGTGCTAAATCAAAGAAATTAAGAGACGGGGCAACACTAATAAAGATTTAAACATTTTAACACACACACAAAATCTTTCTCTCATTTCCCTCGTTTCGGGCCCTTGTCTTCCCCTGTGGTATTGGCAAGAGACGTGTGCGTGTCAAGGAGCAAATGATTAAGAAAATTCACATTGCACCACCGGTAAGCAACCACACTTGAATACAGCACAGCTGTGGAACAAGGTAAACACATGTACACACTACCCACCACAACCAAACCCTTTGAACTCATTAGAAACAGATCTACCACAAGCAAGTAACTATCAGACATTTTACTGACCCATTGTACAACAATGCTGCAAGGAGCCTGGCTGCTGCAGCTGGAAAATTTAAAGCAGCTTAGAATTAAAGACTCCTTGGAGGATGGCAGATTGGAAACAAAGGCATGCTAGGTGCACCCCAGCCTCTCCACTTTTGTTTCCATTAAACCTTGTTGTGGATTGTTCTTTTTCTTGAGATTGATTCTTCTACATCCCCTGTAAACATTTACTGAACATCTTTACGAAACTCTTGCTGATAATGACTTTGGAAATGGTGCGCTGTGAGCTACTCTTCTATTAATAAAAATATCTCTAAATGACTGAGGGGATTTAATTTGTTAATCTTTTCATTTTTGCCAAGTTTTACCAAACTTTCAAGCTGTGGATTGTGGATTTTGAAACACATACAAGAAGTAATAGCATCGAGAGATCAGGCAATAGTTTGATCTATGGTGTGCACGAATAGCAAATGTCATTTGCAGATATTTAAATATCCATTTTTTTTTCTTGCTGATACTCTTGTTGTTGTTGCTGTTGTTAGCAGCCATCAGATCTGTTCTGACTCATGACAACCCTATGCACAACTGAACAAGATGCTGCCAGGGGAGGCGGGGCCAAGATGGAGGAGTAGCCAGGCACTTCAGGTGGACCCTCTTACAACAAAGACCCAAAAAAACAAGTGAATCAATTATATATGACAATCTAGGAGCCCTGAACATCCAAGGCAAAGTTGAGGAACCAGAATGAGTGGTGGGGGTGGGAGAGATGGTTCAGAAGCAGCGAGGAGTTGCCAGACCTGACGAGAGCCTGAGCCCTTCAGGCCTGATCAGCTCATGGGTGAGCGGTGGGCCAGGCAAGCAGTGGGGCTTGGGAGGCCTATTCCACACCAGGAGAGATCCCGCAGTAGAGAGTCTACTCGGCCACCCAGAACCAGTGAGAAGTAGCCCTCAATTGGCGAAAGATAAGTACTTGCATCCAGCCTACCACACAGATAAAAAACACCTCCCTTAGGGAAAAACTTCTCTACCATTTACCTCCCTGCTCCCTGC
>NW_004444112.1:551106-558346 GCF_000243295.1 Trichechus manatus latirostris
TGGTGACCTTCTGTATAACAGGAAAAAACATTGCCCAGTCCTGTGCCATCTTCGTGATCCTTGGTATATTTGAGTCCATTGCTGTGGCTATTGTGTTAATATATCTCACTGAGGGCCTCCCTCACCTTCACTGACCCTCCACTTTACCAACCATGATATCCTTTTCTAGTGATTGGTCTTTCTTGACGATGTGTTCAAAGTAAGCCAGCATTTCTTACACAATTAGAATTCCCTATAAGATTATGAGGAAACCCTGGTGGCAGAGTGGTTAAGAGCTACAGCTGCTAACCAAAAGGTCAGTAGTTCGAATCTACCAGGTGCTCCTTGGAAACCCTATGGGGCAGTTCTACACTGTCCTATAGGGTTGCTATGAGTCGGAATCGACTCGACAGCAATGGGTTTTTTAATAAGATTGTATAGATTTCCTAAGAATCTGGTGACCACCATTCTATATTGTATAGCATGCCAAATATGGCCCAATTGTAAATTGTGGTAGAACAAAGTACCTGTGATGAAGCTGTGGTGTTTTGTCAGGCCTTGTTCTGGCCTCGTCCATGTGTTGACTTTGCTGTCAAGCTTGCCTCGTCTATCCAGGCCAACCAGTGTAACCGATAGGTTTTCTTCTTAACAGGTTTCCCGGAAGCCCCCCAGCACCTCCCCTTAGCTCTCACTGGTCACAGTTGTATCACGGTCCCAGGGACTGCAAAGAACACTGGACCTGACCTGTGACTGGACGGGGGTCAACCTCATCTAAAACTCATGGCTATGGACTGGAGATGGATCTAAACAAAACAGGGTCTCTTCTAGGAAGGAATAGGGGGGATACAGGTATTGGCCAGACAGCCAGTAGCGTGTGTTCCTAATATTTTTCTCCCACGATGAGAACTAAATGAGACTGACTATTAATGGCTATGACACTTAGTCATTGGAGGACATCATCACATCAACTCTGTAACCAGCAGCAGCAGATATATTATCTCTGCAATCATTGATTCTATTGGCAACAGGAACAGACTAAGAAAGAGACCCAGAGTCAGGACTGTATGTGCCAGAAGCCCGGAGCAGCTTCACCTGTGGGCTTCTTACTGGCTGAGAAGACCCATCTCCTCTTTGACTAAGGCAGTTTCAGCTGTGCTTTCTCCTGTTTGCCTCAGAAGGCATTCTGACATGGACATTGCCATTCCCATTTTATAGATGAGGACACTGACGTTCAGAGAGGTTAACTCATTTGCTACAAGATTGCACAAATTGTAAACAGTGGAGTAAAAGTCTCACTCAAATCTGAAGCCAAAGCCCATGCTTCGGTAGTGTTAACTGGACTCAGCAGCAGAGGTAGACAGTATCGTGTCTACATTGCCTGGGCAAAGTTCCTGAGTAAATTGGTGATACCTAAGACAATCATGTAGCCCACAGAGAGAACAAGCACACAGAGCTCACAGGTTTGAGCGCGGACGATGTGGTATTTGTGGAGAACCCGTGTTGTTCATGCAGCCCAGGGCTCTTCCCCTTTTTGTGGTGATAGCCCTGTTCTTACCTTCTTTGGGGACACTGCTTATTCTCAGTAACCCAAAATTTTGTGCTAGCAGGAGGTCACAGTGCCCTGTCCCCTTTAGGCAAAGAAACGGGCATGTGATCAGGGCCTGGGTGACCACAGTGAGTCCCACCCATGGCCATCACGATTGGTCACTACTTGGGGAATGTGACCAATGCTAGACCAATCACCACTTTTGCCTGGAATTAACTGTATATCAAAACTTCCTCTTCCCTGGGGCTGCTGACTGGGAAGGAGCTGCTTTCTGGAGGTGGAAGTATCAGGGACGCCTCCTCTTTCCTCCCCACTTTGAGGAAGCCCGTCTGTCATGGCAAGAAGGAGGCCACTGTACAGGGAGAAGAGTAGAGAAATGGAGTAGAAATAAAACCCAAGACCATCAAGCCAGATGGCAGCTTTGGGGGCCTACACGCAGTCTTGCCAAAGAAGTTACGCTTTCTTGTTCTTGTTCTCTGTTTCATGAGCAAATATATTTCCTTTTTTAAAAATTTGCTTGAGCTAATTTGAGTTGGGGTTTTCTTACTTGCAAAAGAGAGAGAGGGTCCTCCGTACTATGAGCTTCACAGAAATAATCCTGACAGCAGGAATAAAAAGGAAAGCATCAGTAACACAGATACTAAAATCTGGAAGAGTATTAATATGGAGAAATGGGAGACACTGGTAAATTGGGTGTCCCACTTGTCCAGGATTGCCCAGAACTATATTGGTTTTATAACTGAAATTCCCACATCCTGAGAACTTCCTCAATCCCAGGCAAACCGGATGGTTGGCCACCTGGAGAGTAAACAAAACGTTTTCAGGCTGACAAAGCATTGTTTTTTACTGTAATTTTGTTAGCTTCTCCCTAAAAATGCATTACTGAAATGTTTCTCCTGACTAACTGTCAAATGAGCATAAGGTCTTTGAAAACAGTGAGAATTGGTAGCAATATTAAATATTCTGTGCACTGTTGGTTATGCAACTGTACTGAAAATAAAATATTATTTCAGTTAGGGCTTTGTAGAAAACAATGGAATGTTCAGAATTTCAACTGGATTCCCTCAGTTTGCTCACTAAATACTAACATGAAGCAATTGAGTGGTTGCCTCTGCCAGGCGCCTGTAGTGAGCAATGGTGGGTTCTGACGACCACGGTGACCCCGGTGATGGACGGCATTCCTCCCCTTAAGGGGCTTTGGTGTTTTCCGGTTACAGTACATTTAGCATGGCAGGTACGTTAGTGCTCCTAGCATCAGCCAGGCGCCCCATATGCTGAGCACATGTGATGCCTGTGCGGTTGGCAAAACATATGTGTCCTTTACCCGGCGTTTGTGTTTGGGAAGGGAGAGAAAGCAGCCAAATTTGTTATACATTTGACATTATTGAGGTTATCATTTACATTTTTTTTTAATATATAACATAATAACTGGATTAATACCAGTATGTTGAAAGATAAACTAATAACAGAATATACCATTTAGTTTTTTTTTGAAGTATTCGTAGTGAAAATATAATTCTAATTGAAAACAACCTCACTGAAGAGGGAAAAAAATGATTTTTATGCCCCCAGCAAGACACACACATACACACAAAAAATAAAAGGCTTAAACTTTTTTTTTTCCGGGAACATCTGGTTTACAGTCTTCTAAAAGGAAATTTAGGTTAACCTAGAAATTAAGTTTGTGTCAGGTACATACCATTGTTTGATTGAAATATATTAAAATCTATAGGCTTTACAACAAGGTATAATATTCTTTACTACATAGATATTTTTATAAAAATATAAGGATAAGTGGACAGAGCGTTTTTCTCTGAATCCTATGTTAACAAATATTAAAATAAATATTTTATGAATATTTATAATTTAAACATTATTCATTTAACTCTGAATCCTGTGATTTAAAATGTTACTCTTCTCTCTCTGCGTCAATCTGCCCTAATGAAGAAATGTAGCATGCAGGTGGGATGTGCTGGAGCTCGCTACCTGGTAGCAGATGCTTGAAATAGAAGAAAAGGATTCTTTCAAGTTCGATTCCTCAACTTTTACCCTTCCTACCAAAACCACAGCTTTATTCAGTATTAAAATATTCTGTGCTAGTATCAGAATCCTGAATATAAAGTCAAACCACAAACCCTAAGACAAGAATCTGATCCCAGATCTCCAAGGAGTGTTTCCTCAACCCCAAGAACCACAGGACAATCCAGGAACTTCTGATTCTACGGCCAAAGGGCATCCAGATTGCAACATTGTTGGCTGGGATTGATCACTCTCCGAACGCTGACTCTAAGACAGCCTATCTCAGGAGACCCATGATAGCATCTGAATTACCCCATATATTGTCTCACACTTCAAGAAGGGCCTAAGGAATATAGACAGACGGTGTTCTATTTTTGAAGCTATGGTGGAAATCGCTCTTGAAGTTGTCTTCCTCTCTGTTGACCCTGCTGATGGATACTCAACCATGACTAAATGAGACCAAGGCCTCATAAGGTCACCAAGGAGGACAAGAGGAAATAAGGTTTCGTCCCTTTGGAACAGCCAAGAAGGAGAAAATTCTAGTTCTATCGCATTCTTAAAAATTCAGTCCAAGATACCTAGCCTTGTTCCCTCACTCCTCATCACTCTTCCCACTAAGAACAAAATACCAAAATCAACATCCTGTGATATTCCCTCCCACACTGGCTCCCCACAACACCACAAGAGGGAATATTATTTAAAAATCGGTTTTCATATAATATCCTTTTACTATGTCTTAGAAAATAGAATTGCAGAGACTGAGAAGTCTGTATAACCAAATTATTTGATTGGAAATGCACATTAGAATCCCTAGTACCCATGTAAATGATGGAAGGGATTTTTTTGTCTAGGACCAACTAATGTTTTGTTACCTGAGTTGCATAGCATGTTGTCTTTTCCTGACAAGGGCAGAATGCCGGAGAATGGATGGGATATAATTATGATTATTTTTAATTCTAGAAAATTTGCTTGATGTTCATAAATAATCCATTCAGTCACTTTAGCAAAAGGGAAATGTTGAGATGATGGAAAACATGGCTCACCTAGACTTGTCTGGAGTCTTTAAATCATTCTCTGGTCCATTCCTCCTGCTGACATTTGGAGATGATTTTAATTAAGGACCCTTGACAAGGTTTCATAGTCATTTAAAATTACTAGCTCAGGAAAATCTTTATAAAGATGGTTTTAAAGAGTTCAGAAATCCCAATAGTTCTTGGTATCAGGAGGGTATGCTGTAAAATTGTAAATGAGCCCACTGGGCTGGCGGAGATTATAAAGTGCTGTTGTTTTTCTGGCTTGGCATTTCACGGATTCCAAGTGGGCCTAGCATAGTGGTGTGACATAAATCACAGGACAGATCTGAGCATTAGAAAATTTGAACATAGGAACATTTTAGAGGGTATGGCATTAACAGCAATCAGCAAGTATTCTAATATTTTATGAGTTACTGCTAGCATTTATAATGATAGTGTGAAATAGTTAACTTCTAAAATTTACTATTAAAAAGGAGCACCAACAAGTAATGGCCAGAATGATTATAATAGCTATGAATTAACAGATCAACAGAAATTGTGATGACTATTTTAATAGTAAGGCAGAAGCATCTTTTGTGTTAGAACAATACATCTAAAAGCATAATCAAAGCTCTTCTATCTTGAAAAAATAATTCCTTTCACCATGAAGCTAGCCAAAATGATCCTAGATTTGGGTTATCATTATTCTTTTTCCTGACCAGAAACCATCTTCTGTCCTCTATGCTCCATCATAGTATCTGTCATCTCTGACTCCTGGTATAGACTTTCGTGGGTGTAAATTTTTCTCTCTGCTAGACTATAAGCACCTTGAAGGTGAGAGCTTCATTTTGTTAAGCACTGTGGGAATTCCTGGGTGGTGCAAACGGCTAAGTGCTTGGCTGCTGACTGAAATGTGGAGGTTCTAGTCCACCCAGAGGTGCTTCAGATAAAAGGTCAGCTGATCTACTTCTGAAAAATTAGCCATTGAAAACACTGTGGAGCACAGTCTATTCTGACACACAAGGAGTCACCGTAAGTCTAGGTTGGCTCAATGACAACTGGTCCTGGTCCTGGTATGTATCCTAAATTTCCCCAAATATAACGGAAATCAAAAGCTATGGCTTTAATTGAACTTAATTCAATGAGCTGAATGACTTATACTGCATTAGCATGAATCTGTGGATATCACAGGGACTAAGCAAGAAGGCCACACAGATGTGGGCAGAGCTGGACGATTTTCAACCCGGATCTTATATCGAGGTATAAGGTAGAAAAAAGAGTTAAAAAAATGGAAATCATGACTCTTTGAATCATTGAGTATGGCTCAAATTCACATTACAAAGCCTGTTAAGTTCAATTCTATATGATATAATGTGCAGATTGAGAAATTGATCAGATATCCATTGGTTTGAATGTTACTCTTACAGAATTTTCTCTGAGAATAAGTAGATTCATCCATGTTGCTGTTGTTCTTGGTGGGCACTCCCAAGTCAATTTCGTCTCATGGTGACCCCATGTGACAGAGTAGAACTGCTCCATAGGGTTTTCTAAACTGTAATCTTTATGGGAGCAGATTGCCAGGTCTTTCTCCCACAAAGCCACTGGGTGAGTTTGAACTTCAAATCTCTCAGTTAGCAGACGAGCGGTTAACCATTGCACCACCAGCACTCCTTGACTCATGCAAGGGACTGCGCAATCACCTTCGCAGTATTGAATCATTCTTTAATAAATCCATATATTCGTTTGTTCATTCATGTAAACATCCAAGGCCTGTTATTGAGCATATGTGTTCACGCACAGTTTTAGACACTGGGGCATAAAGACACAGAAGCTCTGAGAAGACTCTCATTGCCAAGGTTCATCTTCAGAACAAAACCTTTTACACCTACGTATCTGGGCTGTGAGGCTTGAGGGTTTCATTGTGGTTGTGGTTGTCGTTGTTTGTTGCTGTCCAGTTGACTCCAACTCATGGAGACCCTTTGTGTGTAGAGCAGAACTGCTCCATAGGGGTTTCAAGGCTGTGATCTTTTGGAAGCAGATCACCAGGCTTTTCTTCTGCAGAGTCACTGGGTGGGCTTCAACCACCAACCTTTAGGTCAGCAGTCATTTGCATACCACTTCCTGCTACCATTATTAACAAAGCATGCTCCGAAATTCAGATGACACGAGGCGCTAAATAATATGATACATTTAGTAAGAGAATTCTAAACTGAGATGAAGCAGAGAATCCTGCATCCCTTGGACCCTCTACCCAGGTAACGACCCCAACAGCAATTTTCTTTATAAACTCTAAAAATGACTGCACAATGCTCTCATATTCTGAATAATTCCTTTACTACCTTTCTGTTGGTTAAAATTCTTTAACAATTTATTTTCCCCTCTGTTATCCTTTACCTTGGTTTGCTGTTTTGCTCTATATTTTTTTCTCTGTACTTCTGAAACCACAAACAACGCATTCAGAAGGACATTGAAATATGCATTTTACATAAAAACTTATGGCTTCTATTATACTTTTGGGCTTACTTCTTGGTTCCATTTGGGGTCCAGGAGCCATTCTATTTCTCAAAGGATCATAAAGTTTTAGAGAAAATCTGTGACACTCAAACTGCCTCATTTCTCAGATAACTGAGTTACGTGACAGCCCAGGGCCACCTTGATGGAGACAGGGAAGGTGAGGACCATA
>NW_004444112.1:558872-560538 GCF_000243295.1 Trichechus manatus latirostris
CCCACCTTCTCACCATGTACCTGGTCCCCTGACACAGGCACAGAGCCCCCCACCTCCTCACCCACCCTCTCACCATGTACCTGGTCCCCTGACACGGGCACAGAGTCCCCCACCTCCTCACCTACCTTCTCACTATGTACCTGTTCCCCTGTCACGGGCAGAAAGCCCCCCACTTTCTCACCATGTGTCCGGCCCTCTGACCTGGGGAGGGAGCCCCTCACCTTCTCACCATGCACCCCTCACTGTGGAAACAGAACACAAACAAAATCCACCATGAGTCAAAACGGGAGTAAGTGGGAGGCATCCTCTCACCTTCACCTTATTAAAATGTATAGGAAATAAAAGGTCTCCCAGAACTCAGAAGTGCCATTAAGGACACACCCGTAGAAGCAGATGCAAAACCATTAGATTTATGTGGAGAGCCGCGCGGCGTTGCTGATGTGAGTTGCTCACTCGCCTCTGGGCAAACGTGTTGCTAATATCTTCCTAATCTCTAACAGGCGTTTCGCATAGTTCTACAGGGAGCAATACTCTGATGTTCAGCTTTGCAATGAATTTCTTCAAATATGGTTTAGTGTCAAAGAGATTTCTCACTTTTTTTTTTTTCTTTAAGAGAGAAAGATGGATATTGTATGAACTTCTCAGAAACAAAAAAAGCTGTCCATTGATTTCTACCTGTCTGGACTGCAGGGTCTTTGTTGCACATTTCTAGATTTTTTCTCCCCCTAGCTATTAACTGATATTAAAAATAAATGTGAAGCATGACTTAGAAATCACAAACAGTGCAAAGATACAGGATGCTTACCATATTCCCAGCACGCCCTGCATTGTTCTGATCTAGAATTAATACATCATGTAGGACACAGGTATGTGATAGTAATATACCTATAATTTAACCACAAGATCCCAGTGGTGTGCCTGGTGTTTTCAAAAGATCCATACATATTAAGGTATATGTGTTAGTTTATTCCTTGGTAACATTTCTTTTTTCACGGTTTCGATATATTTGGGATAAAAATGTGAAGTCTTCTTTGAAGAGCTAAAAGTTACATCAGTCAGTTTTTTTACACTGTGAAATACATGACTTGCAGATAAATGTAAGAATACATGAAGATATGGTTATCTAAATATTAAAGTATTAATTTAAATATTTAAAAATACCTAGCTAAATTTATGGTCATAGGCTAACATTTTGATATCTTCTAACCCCAAAAGTATTACTTGAAATATGAAACCTCATATTTTTGCCCAAGCAAACTACTTCTTTCATATCTTACTAAAGAATCACGTGGTAACATACTGTTGTTAATTGCCATCAAGTCAACTCTGACTCATGGCGACATTTTGTATAACAGAACCATGGTCCGTGCCATCTTTATGATCATTGGTATGTCTAATTCCATTGTTGTGGCTATTGTGTCAATCCATCGCATGGAAGGTTTCCTTATTTTTGCTTACCCTCAACTTTACCAAACATGAAGTTCTTTTCCTGATGACGTGTTCAAAGTAAATGAGCCGAAATCTTGTCATTCTTGAATCCAAGGAGCATTCTGGTTGTATTTCTTCTAAGACTGATTTGTTTGTTCTTCTGGCAGTCCACGATATATTCAATATTCTTTGTCAACACCACAGTTTGAACACATCGATTCTTCTTTGGTTTTCCTTT
>NW_004444112.1:561432-569739 GCF_000243295.1 Trichechus manatus latirostris
GTTCAAATCCACCAACCTCTCCTTGGAAACCCTATGGGGCAGGTTTACTCTGTAAGTGTCCTGTAAGGTCACGATGAGTCGGAATGGACTCGATGGCAACAAGTTTATTTGTTTATTTATTTTTAAATTACCTCATAGGGAGGGGAGAGGGGAAATTATTCCTTTTATGGCAAGTTTTAGAAAATCAAAGAGTTATATACTATTAACCAAGATGTGATGGAAAGAGTTCTTGAGAAATGTGCGGAGAGTTTGAATGACTTTTTGAACAGCTCTGTAACTTCACCTATCAAATGGTTTGTTGGGCAACAACTGGGATAAATATTTCAGATGCTATAAATACCATCATAAAATTAGTTAATTCCAGTACCATGGGCATCAACTTTTCAGCATCATTTGCTAGGTGGCTCTTTTGATGGGGTTTCTGCGGACGGTGATGATTTGCTGCTGCCTGTGATGTTTATGGGCTCAATAAACGGAAGGTTCTAAAAAAGATTATAGGCACTGAAAAAGGAAATATAACCTTTTCTTCAGGAGAATGGAGCAAAACAGACTAAACATTTTTGGAATTTCTTGCCTGCCATGAAGAGGTGATGATTCCCTGTAGACACCCTCAGTTGCTTTATGTTCTCAACAAAAGTCTTCAAGGGATGGAATAAAAATCCCAGATATAAAACAAACTATCTTCTCTTTGCACCAGGGACCTGAAACATCTTGTCAAGACTAGTTCTATGAAGAAGAGTTTTTCAATAGGTAGACACAGAGCTTGATCCGGCATACCTTGAACTGATCTGGCTTCTCTGCAACCATCTACTCCCTGAAAGCACCAATATCCTCTACTTTTAAAATAACTTCCAGAATCATAAACATTTTAATTAAACTGAAACAAAAGTGTTGTTTAGATTTTGATTTTTTCTGATTTCCCAGTCTGTAGAACCTGAGGAAGGATCCAAAGATATTCATACATATATGGTAACTTTCGGGAGCCCTTGTGGCACAGTGGTTAAGAGCTATAGTTGCTAATTAAAGGTCAGCAATTGGAATCCACCACCCACTCCTTAGAAACACTTTGGGGCAGTTCTACTATGTCCTATCGGGTTGCTATGAGTCGGAATCAACTGGACAGCAATGGGTTTGGTTTATGGTAACTTCCAATAATGCACAACCCAAGCCTAGCACAAAACAATACAAGCAACTTTTACTTGGAATAGTATTTCAGAACTACTCTTCTTGGATTGCATTAGGAAAAAAAAATTAAGAAGTTAATGGTATCAAAGTTTGGAATTGAGTAGTTTGGTTTGGGTTTGTTTGGTGGTTAAACGTCATCCTAATTTGTCGTATTAGATTATATCCCAACATGTTGGGTGGCATAAAGGATCATTGGAGATAAAGTTTTCTTATACTTTGCTAACGGAGTCTCTACATTTGCATAATTCTTTCCTAAGTCGCTTTCATCTACTCTGCCCCAGGGCAGGGATTTCAACTAGTTCCATTTTTATATGTATCTATGCTCCTGATTTATGCAGCAGTATATCAACAGGGAACTGCCAGAAATTCAAGCCAGATTCATCGGAATAAGACATGGAATGAGGAATATCACTGTTGATGTCAGATGGATCTTGGCTGAAAGCAGAAAATACTAAAAAGATGATTACCTGTGTTTTATTGACTATACCAAGGCATTCACTTATGTGGATCATAACAAACCATGGGTAACATTGCTAAGAATGGGAATTCCTGAACGCTTAGCTGTGCTCATGAGGAACCTGTACATTGAGGTTGTCAAGAGGCAGTCATTCAAACAGAATAAGAGGATACTGAGTAGGTAATATCAGGAAATGTGTGCATCAGCATTGTATCCTTTCACCATACTTATTCAGTCTGTATGCTGAGCAAATAATCTGAAAAACTAAAGTATATGAAGAAGAACGAGGCATCAGGATTGGAGGAAGACTCATTAACAGCCTGCCATATGCAGATGACACAAGTTTGCTTGCTGAAGGCAAAGATTACATGAAGCACTTACTGATGAAGATCAAAGACCACAGCCTTCAGTATGGATTACACCTTAACATAAAGAAAACAAAAATCCTCACAACTGGACCAGTAAGCAACATCATAATAAAATGAGATAAGATTGAGGTTGTCAAGAATTTCCTTTTACTTGCATCCACAATCAATGCCTATTGAAGCAGCAGTCAAGAAATCAAGTGACATATTGCATTGGGCAAATCTCCTGCAAAAGACCTCTTTAGAGTGTTAAAAAGCAAAGATGTCATTTTGAGGACTAAAGTGCGTCTGACTCAAGCTATGGTATTTTCAATTGCCTCATATGCATGGGAAAGTGACAATGAGTAAGGAAGACCGAAGAAGAATGGACACCTTTGAATTATGGTGTTAGCAAAGAAGATTGAATATAGTATGGACTGTCAGAAAAACAAACAAGTCTCTCTTGGAAGAAGGACAGCCAGAATGCTCCTTAGAAGTGAAGATGGCAAGACTTGGTCTCACATGCTTTTGGCATGTTATCAGGAGAGATCAGTCCTTGGAGAAGAACATCATGTTTGGTAAGCTAAGAATCAGCAAAAAAGAGGAAGATCCTCAATGAGATGGATTGACACAGCAGCTGCAACAAGGGGATCAAGCATAACAGTGATTATAAGGATGGCGCAGGACCGGACATTGTTTCGTTCTGTAGTTCACAGGATCGTTGAGTCAGAACTGACTTGATGGCACCTAACAGCAACAACAACATGCTCCTGATTTAAGCAATGTCTGCACAGCATAGGTGCTGAATACATGTGTGGTTAGGGGTGTTTGTTCTTACGCCTTCCCCTGCCTTCCTGTGCTAGTTTCTCAACTTGAGTGTAAAACCTTCCAAAGACATTTTGAATATTTTCAAGATTTTATTAAGTTTTTATTATATGTACTGACTGATTCAGTCAGAGGCAGATTAACCAGTACGCAAGTGTCTTAGGCTGGGTTCTCTAGAGAAGCAAAACCAGTAAAGCATATAATATATTTAGAGAGAGATTTATATCAAGGAAATAGCTCACACAATTGTAGAGGCTAAAATGTCCCAAGTCCATGGATCAGGGTAGAGGCCTCTCCCAATTCACGGAGCCGCAGTAGCTGGTGAACCCAATGTCAGCAGGTCAGAGAGGGTCTCCCGCTCACAGGCTGTGAAGGTCAATGAATTCCAAGATCAGCAGACAAGACCACAAGGTTTCTTCTAATTCACATAGCTGCAGGGGCTGGCAAACCCCAGATCAGCAGGCCAGGGAACTGGACTCTTGCTCACAGGCTGAGAAGTTCAACGAATTCCAAGATCAACAGGTAAGTTGCTAGCTCAAGTCCCAAGAACTGGAGGTGAGACAACAAGAGGCAGCTGCTGAGTCTGGAATAAGCCAAAAACCTTGGCAAGGCGAGCAGGCAGAAAGTAACCAGTGGAAGGCCAAGAGAGGAAACTGAGGGGGCGGCAAGCTGCCACAGGCCCCACCTCCACCAGTACCACTCAGCAGATTCCATCATGGGGGTGGAACATTATACAAATGCTCAAACACTGAGAATAATGGCTTAGCCAAGTTGACATACAATCTTAACCATCACAGCAAGGTACGCAGGGCTTACTTGTGTTTACCTACCAAACTGTAGTGAACAATTTCACATGGGTTTCACCACATCTTTGGTGTGGTGCAAAACAGGTAAAATTGTTCACTATGGATTAGTAAGTAAACACGAGTAAGGCCATGCATACCTTGTTTATTGGGTAATCCCACCTGGATTCAGTGATTCTGTTTGAACAACCCACTGAATTTTATTCCAGATCTGAAGAGTACTTTGAACACAAAATCTTCCTTAAATCAGTACAAAGGATCTTCTTCTTTTTTTATGATTAGCTAAATCTGGCATTTAAAGAACACTGACTGAGAGGAAGAAGGAGAGTGGGTGGAATGGTTGCACTGGAGAACAGACTGAGAATGAGCAAGGGAAGCAGTGTCAGGTTGCACGCAAACTCCCAGCCCCTAGAGATTTAGGTAGGAATTTAATGAGACCTGCTGGCTGGGAGTGCTCTCTGGCCACGCTTAGTGTAAACCTGCAAGCAAAGAGTAGGTGGAGTTGGATTTGACCAGGGTTGAAGTTTGGCTAAACAAGTAAGAAGCACAAGAGTGGAGAGAGCTGAGGGTGCACAAGGGGGAGCAATTAGAATGAT
Organism: Trichechus manatus latirostris; assembly: GCF_000243295.1. Taxonomy (NCBI): domain Eukaryota; kingdom Metazoa; phylum Chordata; class Mammalia; order Sirenia; family Trichechidae; genus Trichechus; species Trichechus manatus. The sequence continues at coordinate 565,643 of NW_004444112.1, forward strand.
TAACCTTGGGATTCAACTAGTAGTTGTTGGTGCCCTCAAGTCAATTCTGACTCATAGCAACCCCATGTGACCGAGTAGAACTGTGCCATAGGTTTCCTAGGCTGTAATCTTTACTGAAAGTTTGGCTGGTAGGTTTGAACTACCGACCATTCAGTTAGCAGCTGAGCACTTAACTGTTGTGCCAGCCCAGAAAAAGAGGTAAAAGTGGATATCAAGGGAGTGAGGGAAATTGTGAAAGATGATCCGCTATTCATCAACTGCATCACCACAAATTTTCTTCTGTATTAGTTTCCTAAGGAGCTTATTAGGTGGCTTACAACATCAGAGATTTATTCTCTCACAGGTGAGGAGGCCAGAAGTCCAAAATCAAAGTGTTGACAGGGTTGGTTCCTTCTGAAGCTCTGTGGTAGAATCCATTCCATGCCTCTGTCCTAGCTTCTGGTGGCTGCAGCAATCCTTGGCATTCCTTGACCTGTAGACTCATCACTCCAATCTCTACCTTTGTCGTCACATGGTCTCTCTCTGTGCATATCTCTGTGTGTCCTCTCCTCTTCTGATAAAGACACCAATCATTGGATTTAGGGGCCACCTAATCCGCTATTGGAAATGCTGATGGCGTAGTGGTGAAGAGCTACGGCTGTTAACCAAAAGGTCGGCAGTTTGAATCCACCAGCTGCTCCTTGGAAACTATATGGGGCAGTTCTACTCTGTCCTATAGGGTCGCTGTGAGTCAGAATCGACTCGACAGTAACAGGTTTGGTTTTTGGTTTGGTTTAATCCACTATTACATCATTTTAATTTAACTAATCTCATCTGCAAAGAACTTGTTTCCAAATAAATTCACATTCTGAGGTTCTGGGTGGACATAAATTTTGAGGGGACATTATTTAACCCAGAACACTTTAATCAAAAGCAATTAACACAGTCATCAGGATCTTGTTTATGAACTCATGTATATGCTTTTTTCCCACTTCCGTGAAGAGCTCAGGAAAGTCCCTGCCAGCTCATACTTTCTCTGGGTACTACACACATAGAAGTCTGTGCGGATTTGCTTGGCAAACCAATGGACATGAGCTACCTTTGTCACATATCACTTCTTAAGTCAGATGAGGTGCATAGGCATTTATCACAGTATTCTTTAATTTTTTGAATATTTGGACTACTTCATACAATTATAAAAATAAATTTTAAAAAGTAAATGAATCCAATAAGATATTGACAAGAAACTATTACTGTGTTCTATCGACTCTAAAACCCATTATTTCTGCACACTTCAACATTTCTCAGAAAAGAAAGTGTCCAACGATCCCTGAGGCTGGCACCACTGTGCCTGGTGGCATCTGACCCGGAAACCATGGCCAGCCCAGAAACTGTCACCTTTTTCATCCCAGTCCTGAGCTCTTTCATTTGAGTACCTGCAACCATCAGCCAGCATCAGTTTTACAGTATATACCCTATTTCCATTTCCCTTTGTAGAGTTTTTCTTGTCGTAGCTGCCCTTGAGTTGGCTCCGACTCATGGCGACCTTTGGTATAACAGAATGAAACATTGCCTGGTCCTGCATCATCCTCATGATTACCAGCATGTTCGAGTCCATTGTTGCAGCTATTGTGCCAGTGCCCCGGCCCTCTACTTCACCAAACATGATGTCCTCCTCCAACAACTGATCCCTCCTGACAATGTCTACAAAGCAAGTAAGTCAGATAATAGTCTGTTGTGATCCATAAGGTTTTCATTGGCTGATTTTCAGAAGCAGACTGCAGGTCTTTCCTAGCCTGCTTAATCCGGAAGCTCCACTGAAACCTGTCCACTAAGGGTGACCCTACTGGTATGTGAAATACTGACCGCATAGCTTGCAGCATTAGACAACATACAAGAAATCACAGTACAACAGACTGACAGATGGGTGGTGTAAGCTCCCATTAAACAGTTCTCTCGTCATCTAGGAGAAGAATTCCATCATTAAACATGGTGGGTAGAGGTTGTGTGATCAGACAGTTGGACCCTTTGCAGAGAATGTTCCATTAAGGAAGGACACAGGTCTCCCTGGACCATCCCCATGGTGCTGGGGTCGGCCCAGGACACTCAGGCCTACTGAGAGAAGAACAGCGCTTTCCTCAAAAACCTGCTTCCTCAGCTCCACTTCTGCCATTGCCCTAACAGCTCCCTGAACCCACGATGTCTTCTATAGAGCACTTTACAAAATGGTTTAGCTCTTGTCTTACATTAGTCTGATTTGATCCTCTTCTGACTTTACGATATGAGTGTGTTACACCTGCTTCGGGAATAGGTGCCCCACGATCCTACTACAAGGGGTTAAAGGCACTCAGCAAAATTGGTAGGAAGTTTCACAGCGGCAGAAGTAAGAGAAATAATTCACATTATTTAACATTCATTTCATTATGCCTATGATAAACTAGCATTGAAGAATGGCTCCATGTTTCCAAACAGGTTTGATGATGGAGCCCCCAAGAACACGTGCATGATGTGTAATTGTATTTCATGCCCACGCGAGTGACTCAGGGTTTCAGAATAGCTCTCACCCTGGGAGTACTTGCAGCTTGATATCTGCGCCTAGTGGTTTGACTCTCTCCCCCTTACCTAAGATTCACACATCCCAATCCGAGCACTTTATACATTGCATCTTCAATCACATGATGTTTGCCCACTGAAACAACTCTTCCTTCTGCTGCAGTTAGAAAGGGAGGAAGCGTTTATTTTTGCTAAAACAATCATATGAATAGTTCCCTAAACAGACTGGTTGTGTGTTACAAGCAGTTGTTGCTTTGCTTGTTTACAATCCTTCCCAGGAAGCAGGCTATGTGGGGTGTCTCTCTTGCCCCTCAGTGTCCTACACTGTGTATGCCCACTTCTTAATGTCCCACCCTGTGCACACCCCTCAACCCTGACCTTCCCCCCAGCAACCACCTGTAGACAGCTCCTCATTCAGCACTCTTCTCTGCGGTTACAGTATGTAATCTTCCAGCATGCCCTAATTTTTATCATCTTCTGAGTCGGTCACCTCGGCTGAGACAAGGCTTATCCCTCTAAACAGATGAGATCAGTGGATCATGTTAAAGTCAAAAGGGGATTATGATGCCTGTAATACACTGAGTCAAATTAAATGCGCTTTGTCTGTACATCAGAAGGCCTGATTCTAAGGCTTCCATGTCTTCCACTGCGTGTAATAAATTGCCAATAAAATGTAAGTGTGTAGAGGAAAAAAAAAAAAGCCTCAAGTAGAAACTAAAAATAAAGATGATAGTTTTTTGTTTATCTGTTTGTTTCTTTTCTAGTCTATTCAGCCTAGCAAAGGACATTCTGATTTCCTCTGGTGCCTCTCATCTTTAATAGTGGGTGGAGACAAAACACAGGGGGAGCTCTTCTGAATGGTTAGCTGTGGCTGTCTGTCTAATTTAACTTCAGAATCAGTACCCAGTCTATATACAAAAATTGTTGCTGTCGAGCGGATTCCAACTCGTGGTGACCCCTGTGTCACAAAGCCTTACAGAGTAGAACTGCTGAATAGGCTTTTCTTGGCTTTAATCTGTATAGAAGTAGATCCCCAGGCCTTTCTTCCATGTCACCGCTAGGTAGGTTCGAACTACCAACCTTTAGGGTCGCAGTCAAATGCAAATTGTTTGTGCCACCTGGGGAACTTTATATATTGTTGTTATCAAGTGTCATTGAGTTGATTCTGACTCATAGCGACTCCCTGTGACAGAGTAGAACTGCCCCATAGGGTTTTCTTGGCTGTGATCTTTATGGAAGTAGATCGCCAGGTGTTTCTCCCATGGAGAGGCTGGGTGGGTTTGAACCGCCAAACTTCAGGTTAGGAGCCGAGTGCCTAACTAGTGTGTCACCAGGGCTCCTTCAGTCTTATATATAGAAAATATTAGTCATTGAAAGAGAGCCTTCTAAGAGCATTTTCTGGGCCCATCTCTGTCTTTAGAAGCTGTCTCCCATAAAATCTGGATAAGAGAAAATAAGTGCCTTTCTTTGAAAATTGTATTAAGCATTCCCTACGAAATAAGAGAGCTTGGCTGCTAACCAAAAGGTCAGCAGTTTGAATCCACCAGCAGCTCCTTGGAAACTTT
>NW_004444112.1:578456-579346 GCF_000243295.1 Trichechus manatus latirostris
TTTCTCCCCAGAGCGGCTGGTGGGTTCAAACTGCTGACTCTTCTGTTAGCAGGCGAGTGCTTAACCACTGCACCACCAGGACTCCTTGAAAACAACCCGAATGTCCCTCAGGTGGGGAATAGATAAAGAAACAATACAAACATATGAACTACTGATGTACAAAACAATACGGATAAATTTAATATGCTATACGTTGACTGTGTAACATTTACACAGCTGTATACATTTACGAAGAATACCGAGTACATTGTTGTTGTTATTTTTAGGTGCTATTTAGTCGATTCCGACTTATAGGGACCCTATGTGACAGAGCAGAAATACTCTATAGGGTTTTCTAGGCTGTAGTCTTTATGAGAACAGATCACCAGGTCTTTCTCCCATGGAGCTGCTGGGTGGGTTCCAACCACCAATCTCTCAATTAGCAGACAAGCACTTAACCATTGGGCCACCAGGGCTCCTTTCAGGTACACTATATAGGGTAAATTTTACTCTATGTGAATTATATCTTTTTCAAAAGGGGGAGGTCATTATTAGCATTTTCTCTTTCAGAGAGCAATCTGGTAACTTAATAGTCACCTCCAATAAACATAGCACATTTTGAAAGAAACATTAAAAAAAAAAAAGCAGGAAAAAGAAAGGAAGAACAGACAAGCCTTTTTTTTACCATGCTTTGTGCATTATTCTCCTAGGGTTTCCATAACCAAATACCATAAGCTGGCTGGCTTATGAGAACAGAAATGTATTGTCTCACAGTTCTGGAGGCTGGGAGTCCCAATTCAAGCTTTTGGCAGGACCATGTTGTCTCCAGAGGCCCTAGGGGAAGATTTTGTTCTTGTCTCTCAATTTCTAGTGGCCCCAGGTGTCCCCTGGCTTGCAGATACATCTTCACA
>NW_004444112.1:581360-584616 GCF_000243295.1 Trichechus manatus latirostris
AGGCCTTTCTTCTGAGGTGCCTCTGGGTGGACTCGAACCTCCAGCCTTTTGGTTAGCAGCTGAGCATGTTAACTGTTTGTACCACCTAGGGACTCCATCCAACAGCCACCAGGTGTTCAATATTGACTGTATAAATGAATGAAAGATAAAGGGAATTGAAGTCCTGTTTAGCACAAAGATAGCATGATTCCTAGTCTCATACCTCAGAAAAACATTCATGCTAAGTATAAATTACTAGGAAAAAATAGTACAAAAGAGGAAATGACTGAAGTTTCTAATAATAGGAACTTAATTATGTAAATCACTGTGCATCTACACACTAGAAGGCTATGCAGTCAACAAGAGTTTTACTGCTTAACTACATGTGTTGGCACGGGAGGACTCATCAAAGATCTGTCTAAAGTAGATTCGACCTCACAGTGGCAATGGGTTGGCTGCTATTTCTTTTGCATCTGCATTTTGTACGTTTGTTGGGTAATACCTATCAAGCAAGCTTCTCCTTATAAATGATCAGCACATTAGTATATTAAGCCCAGTACACTAGGTCTTGTTGGTTTATTTTTTTTTAAACTGTGCCCACCAGGACCATTTGCACATAAAAACTATGTTTAAAGAAAGAGTAATTTGCCTTCGGAGAAGAAGAGTAAGCATGAGCATTATATGTTAGTGCCAAAATGAATAAAAACCATCTTGATGCGCTAAGAGTTCCTAATGAGTAGAGCAGCTATCAGCTAAATAAACAACTTAAAAGACATCTTAGAATAATGGGAAGAGTGTGGGCTTTCGTGTGAGACAGACAAGCTTACTCTCTCTGAGTCTCATCTTTCTCATTTGCAAAGTGGGGGGAAAATCCTGATAGGGTTGATGGGATGCATGTGAAATTCCTAGCAAATAAGGATAAATAAATACTATTGATACTGTTCACAAAAACATCGAAGCTCTTCTATGCCTGGATGTGTTATACAGATGAACCCAATTTAAGAAAACTCAAATATGTAAGTCTAAATTTTAAAAATCATTACATTGGGAGTGATCACTTACTTTACAAAAATGACTTTTGTAAGCTTTTTTGACCATTGGGCATTAAATCACAGTATGATTTATACACACAAATACTTTTAGAAAAAGTTCCAGAGGCATAGCAATTACATTAGAAGAGTTCAAATACTTAATGTGTCTTAGAAAGTTCTCCACTTCATTGTCAACCACCACACTGGTTTTATGGGCACAGTTATGTTACAATCCACGTGAACGGAGTTACAAGTGGGACCTATACATGCTGCCCTCGATACAAAGCAGGCTTCAGACAGAGATGTGCCTTCACACAGGCCACCCCCTCAGAGAAGTAGCCTTCATAAAAGTGGTGTGATTCCCCTCTGACCCTCAGTGACAGTGGCAAGGACGCTCTGGGCAGACAACACTGATGGCCATTTGCAATGATTGATATTTTGGGCCCTCTGCAGTGATTGATGGAGCCCTGGTGGTGCAGTGGTTAAGTTCTATGGCTGCTAACCAAAAGGTTGACAGTTCGAATCCACCAGGTGCTCCTTGGAAACTCTATGGGGCAGTTCTACTCTGTCCTATAGGGTCACTATGAGTCAGAATTGACTCGACAGCAACGGGTTTTTTTTTGGTTCTAGTAAAGTTTGGAGCAATATCCCATAATCAAAAGCATTAATATTTCTGGGAAAAAAATAAGTATTCACACTAAACAGTCTAAATAAAAACAATAAATAACCTTTCATAAAATAACTTTGATTCTCTGAGATGCCTGGGTTTCAGTGGACCTGTACATTGAAAGGTAGCACTGGTGGCACAGTGGTTAAGAGCCTCCATCACAGAGTAGAACTGCCCTATAGGGACTCTTAAGCTGTAATCTTTACAGGAGCTCATTGCCAGGTCTTTTCTCCCTTGGAGCCAGTGGAGGGTTCGAACTGCTAATCTTTCAGTTAGCAGCCAAGTGCTTAACCATTGCACCACCAGGGCTTCTTTGGCACATACTAGCCACCCAATAAATATTTGTTACATAAATAAGCACTTAATTATTGTTGCTTGGAGAGTTTAGAAGTGCAAACAATTACATGCTAGGCTGCTGACTGAAGGTTTGGAGATTCAAGTCCACCAGAGGTACCTTGGAAGAAAGACCTGGTGCTCTACATCCCAAAACCCAGCCATCGAAAACTCTATGGAGCATAGCTCTACTCTCCACACATGGGGTCACCAAGAGTTGGAGTCAACTCAAAGGCAACTGATTTCTATATAGGTGGAAATATCTAGCAAGCAGTAGACAGTGGAGTTTGGGAATCTCTTAGATCAAACAGTTTTAGATCCAAGCCTCCTTCATTGCTCCAGGTTATGTCCTCAGGCTAAAGAATAGAACCTCAAGTCAGTGAAGGTAAGCACCTTCCCCAAAGGCATATCCATGGAGCAGGACAGGTGTCTAGGATCAGAGTCAGGTAAGCACCAAGGACGTCCAGAATAAATGCTTTCTACATGGACTGCCTCGTTCAGTGGTGTTCAAAGGATGTTCATAAAGCACAAGTCCCATTGTAAAGATTGGAAAAAGGAAGCCTCGATTCCCTAAATCCACACAGAAATTCCAAGACCAGCTGAACTGATTTCTTTCCAATCAAAAGTGGCCCTAATTTGGGGTGTTAAGGGGCATGCCTCGGCAGCTCCGTCACCATCTGCCATTAGAAAAAACCCATCTGAGTTTTGTCTACAAGGCAATCTAGACGCAAGGTCTGCTGAGTAAATTCAGCCACACTCTGCAATTTTGCCAGAATGTCCCTGGGAGTCCACAGCATAGTCTTCCCCATGCTTGATTACAAGCGATTGATCTGAGAGAGGAAAGGATTATGATTTCCAAAAAGGGTTTGCTGGATAAAAACGTCATCCAATAAGCCCGTTCCCATTACAGCGCTGTCCTTTCTGCATTAGCAGAGCTTTGCAGCAGTGTTCCTGGGTGTTCCTTAGGAGAGCAGCTCTACCGTACACATGCTCCCAGGCTAAGCTCTCATCCAGTGAGATGCAGAGTGATCACAGCACAGCCTGAACTCACACGCCAGGTCCCTGGAGTTCTCTTTCTGTAGGTCAGGGTAGTGAGCCGTGACTGTACCGACAGGAGTTTCTGAATTAAGAACCGATTTGTGTGAAAGTGTGAGGATAAAATAATAAGATGCTGGAATACATTTTCTAAATGCTAAGTTTCTTTACACTCCAAAGTAAAGCCAGAGGTTTTTTTTCTTTTTTTTTT
>NW_004444112.1:584899-586040 GCF_000243295.1 Trichechus manatus latirostris
ATAGAAAAAGACATTCAGAGCCAACCTCCAGCTCTCCTGGCTGCACAGGTGCCATGGCCCCCTGTGACATCTGGCTTTGAAGTCACCAATAGAGACATTTGTTATTCCTTCACCCTTTGGATTCTCTGGTGGCTTTGAGCATCTTATGTCCCAAGACCAGTGCCACACTGGGTGTTCAGACGTGGTCCCCGCCCTCCCTGCCACATCTGCATCCGCATCTATACATAAAGGGCATGTCAGTGAGAGTCAGAAGGTGACATTGAACCAGGCGCTCCATAGACATGGGGCCAGGAAGACAGCCTGTGGTTGAACACAGAAATGAGCTGTGTGCCGTCCCACAGGTGAGGCAGCTCTGGGGACCACCCTCAGGACGCCCTATAAGAGCCCTTCTTTTGCCCCGCCTCCATTTCTTGTGATTTTGAAAATCGCAGGACATCTCATGCCCTTCAGATTCTGACTATCAGAAAGTGTTTCTTACTCCCAGCTTCCCAGGAAGTAGGTAAATGCTGCCAGGAGTAAGATCTTGTCTTGGAGGAAAAAGAAAACCATGCTAAAACTAGCAAAGACAATTGCTCTTATTTGAGCATTCTTTTAAAAATAACGTTTCCTTGAATGGATATGCCTTAATTTATATCGCTTAAATCCTGCATATTTCATTAAAAAGTAAAAAGCCTTAGGCCAATTGTGTGGCTATGACAAAGTTAATTTTTAATATCTCCCCTGTATATTCTGTGGGGCAATTGCTTGATGTGTGGGTATGTTTTGTAAAGAACTAAATGCAAAAAGTGTCAGGATGACATGGGCCAAGCCATGTTCAGTGGACAGAAAAGAGTCTGGCCATCTCTGTCTTTCCCACTTTCGATTTCTGCTTTTACCTCCCTGGGTACCAGGAACAGAGGTGATCTGTCTGTCTGTCCCAGCCCAGGAGTCCTTTTTGTCCCTCCATCATAAACCATCTCTTCACCTCCCTTTTCTTTTTCTTTTTTCCTTTTGCTTTAGCAGACTGTGGGGACCACTAATAAAAGCAGTCAAAACCAAACGTGCTTTTTGTCTTTTGCTAAATAAAATGTCACTGAGGTAAACAAGAGGGGGAGGGGAGCAGGGCCGTGGACACACTGTTCTCTGTCTGAGGCCTCTCACA
>NW_004444112.1:587464-588945 GCF_000243295.1 Trichechus manatus latirostris
GATGGGTAGAATTGTCAGTGGCTGACTTCTGAATGGGGAAAAAAGTTACCTGTAGCATCCACAGAGAAACTGATGATGTCGGATTCAAACGTCGAGAGAGCAAAAGCACAGGAAGCAGAAGTAGGTGCCCGAAGCTTTTTTTCCGTTATCCCCAATGCTGGCCCCACAGTCTCAGACCCAGTGTCGATCTAGCCCCCGTCCATCCTCACGTTTAAACCCTGTACTGTATGTAAACTGAGGTGTGCCCCCTTGCTGCTTGTCAAAACAATCCTGAAATCCCATTTTCCTTTAATAAAGTATAGTTTTGTCCTCCAGATGTATGCTTGAATAAGATGTCATAGTCTGTTTTTGTTCAGGATTGCACCCTGCTGATGTTCTTAGGCAGCAAGAAAATTACCTTATTGAAACATATTGCTGCCAGTGACTGCGGTGCCAAATTTTACATTGGTATTACACACATGACATATTCGGAGACCTTTGAGTAAGACTATGAATATCAAGTGATTGAAAAGATTATACAGGGTCTGCTTTTTTCTCGGTTGGGAAAGGTTGTGGTTCTGGCTGAGGGTCTCTCAGATCAATATAATTATGTCATAAAAACATGGAACAAAATAGTCTACTTTGCAGCCTTTTACACTTGCCTCCTCTCAAACTGCGCTGCGTTCTGTGTGGAATTGCCTGTTTTAGTCGACAGCGGTGGTATTGTGGGTTGAGTTTTGTACGTCCTGATTTCCCAGGCATATGTGGGCATTCCTGGTTCTGCATACAGTCGAGGTGTGTGGTATGTAAACCCCACGAATACACAGCATGGGAAACAGGTGAGTTGTACTTCATAGCATCCAATACTCAGAGAGGAATGGAGGTGCCACTGCCTACCCTGTCCCAGCACACACTCACACACACATACACATTCACACCCACATATGCACACATTCACTCACACACTTATGCAATCACACACTCACACATAGACTCATACACACTCATACACACATCCTCTCACACACATGCACACCCAGCCACATAGGCAAACACACACACACACACACTCATACACACACTCAAATACTCATGCACATTCACACCAACACATACACACACCCATAGATACACACATATACCCCCATATACAATATCACACAATCTCATATACACTTGCACACACACACTCACACAATCACACATAAACGCATACTCACACACTCACATATATACACATTCACAGTTGCACACACTCACACCCAGCCATACTCATACTTACACACACCCACACACACTCATACTCATTCGTACTCACCCACATACCCTCATGCACATGCACACACACTAGCACATATAATCTCACATACACTCACACACACATACGTGCACTTGCATGCACACATACATATAAACATACACATATAATAGCACATACTATCTCATACATACACACTCATACACAGCCATAGACATACTCACACGTACAAATACACATACAC
>NW_004444112.1:589396-590648 GCF_000243295.1 Trichechus manatus latirostris
CTGCCCACTTGGGACAGCAGAGTTGTGCCAGTAATGCCTAGTGTTTGCTCAAGGACAGCCCAGGGGGCAACATGTGTCTTCCAGAGAGAACGGAAGTCAGAAGCAGGGAGAATTTGAAAACGGTAACGAGAGGAGTTCATCTGAATTCACACTAACCTGTGCTGTGCGCTGGTCACTGGTTGCAGATGTTCTTCAGCATCTTCTCATGTTAAAATGACATCACCTCGTGTCAAAGGTCATGGAATTTTTCAGTCCAATTTGAAAAGGCCGCTTCTGGGTAAATACCTTTGCTTTCAGCATGGTGGATAGATGAGTGAGTTATCCTCACCTCAAAATACAATTTCTCTTTTAAAAGGGCACAACAAAACTATCCAACAAAAATCCCAATGGCTTTGTCCAACTGGGTAGCATCAGTCCTATCAACAATTTGAAGGAGAACACAAAAACATTAGAGCAAAATATTATTTAATAGAAGCCAGGAGTGTGTTCCAGGCCCTGGTGCCATGGCATTTAGCTGTCTGTCCTCAGGCAGAATTCTCAGACTGCTGATGTTCACGCCACCCACGCACAGAGGGAGGGAAGAGGAGACGTCTGTCATACAGGGCTCCATCACTGTGAAGAGGTGGACTCGGTTTCTGCCTCCTTCTGAAGGGGCTTTCAACTTTCTGTCTCTTGTTCTATTGTATCTCTCTGTTGTTGACTCATCTAGTTCTCGCTCATTTCTTTCTTTTTTCATTACGCTTTTGTCTTCAGAACTTGAGCTCTCAGCTGCCCCGTCAGTAGCCTTTGCATAGGACCAGTGGTCAGTAGGCAGCCTTAGTGCTACTAAGGATCCAAAGGACACTCAGATCAGAGAAACTGTAACTTGCAGCTAATCCTGGACTTGCTGTTGGGCCTATGGCTTCAACAATGAGGAGAGAACTTGACTTGTAGGGAAGTAATCAGAATATAATTTTTTTTAGTGTAACAATGGCTTTTGTTCCTTGCCTATCTAATTCACTATACTAACTACCTACTGAAGACCCAAGAAAAAGAAAAAGGAAAAAACAAACCCATTGCCGTCGAGTTGATGCTGACTCATAGCCACCCTGTACTCACTGAAGTTACTGAAAAAAGCTATGGATAACATAGAATTGTTTCCAAAGCCCATTGAGCAATTATATACTCCCAAAGAATCTTCTAGAATATGCTTTTACCCCCTTCACTCATTCTATTTTTCTCCCTTACATCCTTGAAAATATCATCTTCCACT
>NW_004444112.1:590847-605497 GCF_000243295.1 Trichechus manatus latirostris
ACACTGGATTACAATCCAGGGGAAAAAGCCTGACTAACCACTGTGTAGCTCTTTTATTGCAAAGTCCAGGCTCTACGTGACCACAGGTGTGGAAACCATCCCCTTGTAAAAATGGGTCCCTTCTCTGTGTTTGCTCTCTTTTAAACGTGTACATCATGTGGCATTATCTGCTCCTCACATGCTTATTATTCCATACTACCCTCTTTATAAAAATGGAAATCCATCCTATCTTCCTCCATCTCTGGGACATTAATGCACTCATGGGAATTTTATTACGTCAGTGGTTATCAAGGTAAATCATTATCCGCCCCTATGAGAATGGGTCTGTGTATCATTGATTGTACTAAGTCCTGGCACAGATAGAGAGAGTCTGATTTTACCACTTCTTCCTTTGGTAAATGTTGGAATGCATCCGAAGCCCATATAACCATGGAGAGCGGCCTCTCTGTTCTGGGTTCAGAAACTGAGATGGCAAGAATATCAGGTACTCCAGTGTGCTCTTTGTACCTCCGTGTACTTTTGTGTACGTTTGTATACCTCTGAGTACTCCTATGTACCCCTGTGTACTCTTCTGTGCCTCTGCGTACCCCTGTGCAATCCTGAGTACTCCTGTGTGATTCCTGTGTACCCCTGTGTGACCCTGTGTACCCCTGAATACTCCTGTGTACCTCTGTGTACCTGTGTGTACCCCCCCATGTGCTCCTGTGTACCCGAGTACCTCTGTGTACCCTTGAATACGCCTGTGTACCTCTGAATATTCCTGTGTACCCCTGAATACCCCTATGTATTCCTGTGTGCCCCTATGTGCTCCTGTGTACACTTGAGTACTCCTGGGCAACCCTGTGTACCTCTGTGTACTCCTCTGTGCCACTGTGTTACCCTGCGTACTCCTGTGTAATTCTGTGTACCCCTGTGTACCCCTGAGTACCTCTGTTTGTCTCTGTGTACTGTTGTGTACCCCTATTTCCTCCATACCCCTCTGTGATCCTGCATACCTCTGTACCCCTTTCTACCCATGTATTCCTGAATACTCCTGTGTGTACTCCTGTGTACACATGAGTACTCCTGTGTATTCCTATATACATGAGTACTTCTGTGTATTTTTGTGTACCTCTGTTTGCCCCTGTGTGCCCTTGTGTACTTTTATGTACCCCTGTGTGCCCCTCTGTGCTCCTGTGTACCCATGTACCCCTGTGTACCCCGATATACTCCTGAGTACCCCTGAGCACTCCAGTGTATCCCTGTGTACTCCTAAGTACATCTGAATACTCCTGTGTACCCCTTTGTAACCCCGTATATTCCCATGTGTTCCTGTGTACTCCTATGTAATCCTGAGTACTCCTGTGTACCCCTGAGTAATCCTGTGTACTTTTGTGTACACCTGTGTATCCTTGTGTACCCCCCTGTACCCATATGTGCTCCTGTGTAATTCTGGGCACTCAGGGTACTAATTCTCTTCTTCTCATTTGTCTATTTTTAGTCCAAATCTTGTGCTTATTATTATGTAATTAAGCCATCAAGTGCAATATTTACCCTCACCAGCCTTGATTTCCCTATTGACTTAAGCTTACCCCCAGGGTGTGGTCATTTCTACAAATACCCTTGTCCCTAAACTTTAAAAATATCATCCAACCTACAGAAATGGAAAAACATACCATGCTCATGGATAGGAAGAGTTAACATTGTAAAAATGTCGATACTACCCAAAGCGATCTACAGATGATCCAGATTCCAACAACGTTCTTTAACAAAATGGAAAAACTAATCTCCATCTTTATATGGAAAGGGAAAAGGTCCCGGATAAATAAAGCATTATTGACGAAGAAGAACAAAGTAGGAGGACTTACACTTCCTGGTCTCAGAACCTACTATACAGCCACAGTAGTAAAAATAGCCTGGTACTGGTACAATGACAGACACATAGACCAATGGAACAGAATTGAGAACCCAGAAGTAAATCCATCCACTTATAGACAGCTGATCTTCGACAAAGGGTCAAAGTCCACTAAATGGGAAAGAGATAGTCTCTTTAACAAATAAACCAAATCAAAAACCATTGCCATCGAGTTGATTCCAACTCATTGAGACCCTATAGAACAGAGTAGAATTGTCCCATACAGTTTCCAAGGAATGGCGGGTGGATTTGAACTGCTGACCTTTTGGTTAACAGCTGAGCTCTTAACCACTGGGCGACCAGGGCTCCCTTTAACAAATGATGCTGGCAAAACTAGAGATCCATTTGGAGAAAAGTGAAACAGGATCCATACCTCACGCCATATAGAAAAACTAACTCAAAATAGATCAAAAGCTAAATGTAAAACCTAAAACTATAAAGATCATGGAAGACAACATAGCAACAAACCTAGGGGCTTTAATGTATGGCATAAATAGACTATCAAACGTAACTAAAATTGCACAAACAGCAGAAGATAAACTAGATAACTGGGACCTCCTAAAAATTAAATAACTATGCTCATTAAAAGACTTCTCCAAAAGAGTAAAAAGAGAACCTAGATGGAAAAAATTTTTGGCAAAGGCAAAGGGTCTAATCTCTAAAATTTATAGGAAACTTCAACACCTTAACAGCAAAAAGACAAACAATCCAATTAAAAAATGCGCAAAGGACATGAGCAGACATTTCACCAAAGAAGACATTCAGGTGGCTAATAAACACATGAAGAGATGCTCACAATCATTAGCTATTAGAGAGACACAAATCAAAACTACAGTGAAATACCATCTCACTCCAGTAAGAATGGCTCTTTTTAAAAAAAAAAAAAAAAAAATCAGGCAACAAATGCTGACAAGGTTGTGGAGAGATTGGAACTCTTAAACACTGCTGGTGGGAATGTAAAATGGTACAACCACTGTGGAAAATGGTATGGCACCTCCTTAAAAAGCTAGAAATAGAAATACCATATGATCCAGCAATCCCACTCCTAGGTATATATCCTAGAGAAATAAGAGCAATGACACAAATAGACATATGCACACCCATGTTCATTGAAGCATTATTCACAATAGCAAAAAGATGAAAACAACGTAAGTGCCCATCAATAGCTGAATGGATAAACAAACTATGGTACAAACACACAGTGGAATACTGCACAACAATAAAGAATGACAATGAATCTTTGAAACATCTCACAACATGGATGAATCTAGAGGACTTTATTCTGTGTGAAATAAGTCAATCACAAAAGGACAAATATTGTATGAGACCACTATTATTATAAAATATCAAGAAAAGTTTTACGCACAGAAAGAAACATTCTTTGATGGTTACAAGGGATGGGAGGGAGACAGAGGGAGAATCACCAACTAGGTAGAAGACATGAGTTAACTTTGGTGAAGGGAAAGGCAATATACAATATGAGGGGAGTCAGTACAACGTGACCAAGGCAAAGGAAGACACAGAGAGGTATGCAAGAATAAAGGGCAGCTACAGTAAATACTATAGCAAATGCAAACTTGCAACAACAGTAAGAACAAACAATTATTTATGAGTAGATACAGAGGTAGATATGTATGCTAAATTGGCAAGGGAGGTTGTAAGACAGTACACCCATGCTCATATATGGTATGGTTGTGGATATTTCTACATACATATTTGTATGTACTGCAGGTATATTCATATATGTAATAGAGCACCTAGGTGGCACAGCTATGAAAACTACTTACTCATTCCCAAACACCTCATGGGACTGAGCTACTGGGCCTGAAGGCTAAGGACCACAGTCTTGGGGACATCTAGGTCAATTGGCACAACATAGTTCATAAGGATAATGTTCTATATCCTACCGAGGTGAGTAGCATCTAGGGTCTTAAAATCTTGCGAGCAGCCATCTAAGAAACTACAACTAGCCTCTTCATGTTGGGAACAAAAGAGAGCAAAAAAAGCCAAAGACTCAAAGAAGCAATTCGTCCAAAAAACTAATGGCCCATATGAACCACAGCCTCCACTAGCTTGAGACCAGAAGAACTAGATGGTGCCTGGCTACCACCACCAACCGCTCTGACCAGGATCACAATAGAAGACCCTGGTTAGAGTGGGATAAAAATGTAAAATGAAATTCAAATTTATAAAAATGACCAGACTTACTGGTCAGATAGAGACCAGAGGAACCCCTGAGACTATAGCCCAAAGACACCCTTCTAACTTGTAATTGAAGCCACTCCCAGAGATCACCTTTCAGCCAAATAATAGACAGGCCAAACAGGTAGACAATAACACCCATGAGGAATGTGCTCCTTAGAACAATCAACTATATAAGACTGAGGGGGAAGCGTTTGCCCAAAAACAAAGATGAGAATGTAGGCAGGGGCAGGGAAACTAAACGAATGGGAACAGGGTACCCAGGATAGAAATAAGTAGAGTGCTGACACATTGCAGGGATAGCAGCCAATGTCACGGAACGACTTGTGTATGAACTATTGAATGGGAACCTATTTTGATATGTAAATTTTCACCTAAAGCACAATAAAATGTTTTTTAAAGAACCATGATCCACACATTTAAACTCCACTCCTGCCTCCTCTCTGCCCCCACAGTATAGGTATGATCAGATCAGCAATCGCGTACTACAGTACAATCATGAAGATACTCAAACTGGCAGTACCCCAGCCTTCCTTTGCCCAGGAAATGCAGCTTCAGACACTTCAACACTCATGTGCATTTAGACATTAAGTGCCAGCGTTGCAAATACTGTGCATAACCACGAGAGTTCTTGGCCCAGCCTTCGCTTCTCTGAGGGAAGAGGGCCTGGTCCATCCCACAGGGACATCCCACTGCCCCTAAATGGAGGCCAGCAGGTGCTGCCGAGGTTAAGGTGGTCTGACTCTGTGCTGTCAGGGAGAAGGGGCAGCCTGGAGGAGTGTCTGGGGCTGATGGTGGGGGTAGGGGGATAATTCCTGTTATAATAGCAGTCCCATTACAACGCCAAGGTTGGCTAAACAGAAATCCAACCACCTTAGGGGGGTAAATATAATGTAAAGAGGAGGGAGAACTCTGGTGCAGGGAAATGAGGGTTAAAGCAGTTTTTCCTTGGAAAAATGGTTTTGTGAAACCACAGCCACCCTGGCGCAGGCAGACACCCTCCTCAGAAGGAGAGTTCAGGCACCAGGGCCTTCCCAGTGGGGGACCGATCACATGGGCACGTCATGAAATTTTACTGCAAAATATCCTTTTTTTTTCTTATTTGAAAAGACAAATTATTAGCATTTTTAAACAATTTCAATATGTTTAATGGCTGAAAGTTAAGCTCAAACTGTTCCGCTTACTGAATAAAGTGCTGGGTCTGTAAACAGGAATCTTAAGTTACCCCAAGAGTACACTCATTTTAAATTTTACTTGAAAGCGGGATGTACGTTTATTACAATTTCAAACAAAATGCTAATGCCATTAAACAAATGAGGTTTAGGCCAATTAACTGCATTTTAATATTCTGAAAGCCTATGATATAGGACATTGTGTTACGAAACATTGGCTAGAAGTATCAGTCGCAAGTGGGGTTTTCATTGCTGTGAATCTCAGGAGAATATTTGTAATTAGTATCATTTGCCTAATACTTCAGGTTAATTAGAATATTTAATTGAATAGCTGTAATCTTCAGAGATGACTATATTATGATCAAATTAGCACCATCGTGGCGCACGCTGCTCACGCTGCTGCCGCCCCGCGCACGTCTGCTAGCTATTCAGCCCTCTGGAGCGTTCAGCAACATAAGAAAAAATCTGTTTCTTACACTTTTGAATTTTAATGATCCATTTGAACTCTGCCATCAACATTTAATTATTCTACGAAAAAAAAAAGTCCCAGCCATGACTCCCATATGGTGGGTTGGCAAATACACTCGCCCACGTTGGAGCCTGCACCTCTCCTCTCTGCAGCTCTGGGAAGGGATTTAACACAGTCTTTTCTTTTTCCCCCCCGAATGCAAGGCCTTCTTTTTTTTTTTTTTTTTTTAATAGTGTTTGCAAATACCGACCAGATGAAGCTTCACAGAAGAGGTTACTAGGATACTATTGAAACACTATTAGGAACAGATGAATTGAGTTTTAGAATGTTACAATGGCTTTAATCCTATAATGTCTCCTACTGGACTTTTTGCATCGTGTCCAGAAGGACTGAGGAGTCAGGTGTCTGTTCAGCTAAACCTTGTTAGCCAGAAATGCAATTTTTGTTGTTGTTGGAAGAGATGGCGGGCCAGGCCTGGGGTGTGGGTAGGTGTTTGTATGAAAATCTTCACACTGACTTCAGGGACGGAGCCCCTGACACGATACACTGGAGGATTTACTATACGTGTATCTGTTCGTGTCATACAGATGGCGTCTGTAATGTTTGCTCCACAGATTTTGGGGATTAAATGATCATCATGGAATGATTAAAGAGCATATTTGGAGAGACAACTAGAGTTTGTCAAGATACCGGGATACCTTCTCTAGCCAGATGATATCCTAGGAGCTTTTATGAAATAATGAGAAGGGAGAGGACTCCACCGCCTGAACGCTTTATACACAGCATGTCAGAATCCCAGAAAGTGGGTTTTCCCCAAGGGCCAAAGCTCATAAGGTCAGTTCCACGCAATAAGCCAAAAAAAAGTTCTGAGAGTAAAGTGATTTAAATGTTGGAACAACTTCTCATGACATAAATCATCCTTAGGTTTCCTCTCCTTTCAATCACCTATATAAGACCTAAACCTATTCATTGGGGAGAAGGTCTGGGAGGAAAACTGGGAACCAGCAAGGTAAAGAAGGGGTTGGAATAAGTTGCCATTTCACAACGTAATTAATTAGTTTGCATGACCATTGTCAGTGTTTTTCTAGATAGTCTTTGTCAATCTTTTTGCGAGGCTCACTCATCTTTAGAGAATTCCAGAAGAACACCAAAAAAAAAAGAAAAAAATGGAGGTGAGCTTTTAAATATAGATATTATACTATGTTTCAAAACTGAAATAGAAGAACTGAAAATGGAGAACTAATTGATTGTGCCGGTAAATAATAATAAGGGAGGAGGTCGTTAATTATGAATACATGTCATCATAGAGATTTTTATTTTGATTTGTTAACAAGAGTTGCAATGGCATGCTTATAATTAATAATACTGGTGAAAGCAAAGCCTTATAAGCACAGGAATGATTGACAATATAATGAATATGATCCATAATTTTCACAAATCTTGAAGGATATATTTAGCAAGATTCTTGAAGAGGTACTTCTCTGATAATTACTGTTAGGAAAAAAGTAATCATTATAAAAGATGGAATGTCTCCGATGAAAGAGGCAGAATAGTACCACAGGAATCAAAGAAATAACCCTGGAGTGTAAATAGTTGTGATTTGGACTGAGGTGGAATATACATTTCAGCCACAGGATGAGGGCAGGCAGGAGGGCAGGAAGCTGTGTTCAGAGTACACTTTTTCAGGGATTTCTCTGATTGAATCTGGGAGCGCAGCTAAAGCAGACTGCTCATCATCCAGAAGGAAAGAAATGGTGCTTCCACAAAGACGCTTGATTATCACCAATTTTATTTGCAAATCTCTTCCAAAGAATGATTTAAAATCCCTTCTTAAGCAGCCGTTTAAAAGCACCTTGAGAATTCATTTTAATGGGCAGTGCACCACGGAGTTGGAGCTTTCTTGTATGAAATCTTGAAAAATTGCTGATGACAGAAGTAGCTTATGTTACTCAGCTCTATAAATTTGAGTATATAATTGTTTTGTGCAAAACCGATTCTACTCTCTGTGAGCTAATGTTATATTTATATAGATATATGGATGCATTCAAAGGTATCTTTAAAAAAATTTTTTTTCGCTTCTTAAAATTGGTGCGCATCTGCTGGAAGCCATTGTAGGCAATCTCTAATCTTGAGTGGCAGCGTGGTGATGTACTGTCTCCTTCATGGAGGTGCTCCCCACACGTGCAAAACTCCTCCGGAATTAAAAAATCCGCTCCACTAATTGTGGAACAAATTCTCAACAACCCTCTTCGAAAATCCGGCTCCGAGTATTCTCCCATCTATTAAACAGATGGCAGATAAGATTGTAAACATATTTGCTTCATATTGAATAGATAGTTTCTGGCATAATACTAATTAACAAATTAAATGACTGACTTTCTGCATCACATTAGAGTGAAAACCGCTTTGTAAGTTTGTCTTTGGTAGTTATTTACTTTGACAATCGCGTGCAGTGAAAAACTGTTAAATGTTTTTTTTTTTTTTTTTCCCAGCATCATTATGCATTGAGTAGTTTTCTTTTTTAAAACTCTATATTTTATTATAATTCATTTGACTTTCATTACAGTCACTCATTACAAAATGTATGTGCATTTAATCCGTTTCCGAGGGCTGAGTGTTTTGCAAGCCGATTCGCTGCTACCATTGTGATTATGCCTTTGGTCGCTGCAAGCGTGCACAGAACAAGGCATGGCCTCTCCTTGTTTCTCCTATTTGAGGTGGGAGTGCTCAGGAATGAGGGTTCCTAAGGTACTACCGGGGAAGCAGAGCTGCCGGGAATGTTTCGATTTAGCGCCTTGAAAGGAACATAGCTTCTTGCTGTTCAGCTTCCTCCTGGATACGAGGGACTCCGTCCAAACCGATTAGGCAACCCGGTCGCACATTATGCGGAAGAATCTTAGAAGTCTGAGCTAATTTGCTGCCCATTCTGGGCCCCAATCACCTCATCTATCAAACGGCTGCAAAATTATCTTCCTCTCCTTTCACAAGAGGAGCTGTGACTGTCAAAGGAGAAAATGCAGGTGAAAGTACTTTGCCTGGGTAAAGCTCTGGCAACTTTAGGTGACAGTGCTAACTGAATTTGTTGACTCCAGGCTGAGAAAAAAAAAAATTATCTTGGTGAAGAAATGGGGTAAATTATCTAGAATAATCTTTATGCCCCGGTGCCCACATATTTTGTGGGAAATGAGTTTTAGACGAGCTTACCCAGGCACTCAAGTTCTTCACCTCAGTTTATATGCTGAGACACAAAAAACATTGTCTTCTTTCTTTCTTCTTTACACTTGTATAATTAAAAAATAAAACATTTCTTTTCTGAAAATAATTTGAAAATGCCACGTCATAAGATACTTGCCAACTAGGGGTAAATATGGGATGAAAACATTCAGGCAGGACGTATGTGAAGCAACCACAGTGAGCACGACTCCAATGTCACCGTTTTTTGGTGGACATAGCAAAGATTGGCGAACCAATTAAATCAATACAAGGTTGATCAGCAGTAGACTATCTCGAGAAATAAACTCCCAACATCTTTTGTCAAAAATAAATTTTATGATGGGCATACTGTTAAATTCCAAATGTTAAATGCATGTTAAATTCAGAGAGATAGAGATATAAACACAGTATTTCGAGAAGAGAGGAAAGATATTTCTCTATAGAGGTCGGTAGTATTGTTGTAGTAGTCATCGCCAGCAGTCTGTAAACGAGTTGATATGGATCATGAATGGTTAAATGGCTCCACAGAACGTGATCTCCAAATGATCTCAGGCTCCTCACTTAACAGAATTTCTTAAAGCAAGCAAAAAGACTCAGGCAATCCAAACGAATCCTCATTCATCAAATGGGCCTGGAAACCAAATTCAGTATGCGTTCATATTTTTATTTTATGTTCCAGGTATGGTTTTAAGAGTTGGGAATATTCTCAACGGTTTTCTCCCTGCTCTGCGTGTCACTACTTGTGATGTGGTAGAGCTTGTTGACTTAAAGGCCGACCATGGAGAGAGTATTTCTGTATACTGGGGAACAATTTAAGTGTCTGGGCCCAAATGCATCAACTATGCTCAAGAATTCATATATACATGAAACAATAAAAAAGTACCTTTCAATGAAAATAAGAATTGAATTCTTTACATATTATTATTTCATTCTTTTTTTTCAATGCCGGATATTTTTGGGAGACTTTCTATGGATGTGATAATTACTTTAAACAACAGCCTTAGTCAGATACTGAAAGGAAGAAGCCCTCTCCTCGTTTTGGAAAATTCTTTAGGAAGCAGGACACGCTGTACTGATTAGACCACAAAGAAAGGGAAAGCCAAGCTCGTGTAGCACAAAAAGAGAACTAAACCAATGCATCTGACCTCATAAGAAGCAAACAGAGTTATTGTCAGCAAGACGTTCGGGTCTGAAGACCGTCGGACCACTTATAATTTCCCTGCCACGCTTCTTCCTCGCCACCGGATTTTAACTCTTCAGGGCATGCACTTGACATGGCTGAAAGGTTTTTGGTCTGAACTTGGATTTGATTCTCAGCTTTACTGGGAGAACTTTGGAAATACACCCAACCAACCTGAGCCCCCATATTCATGTATATGGTGGCGAAGATAATAAACACTTCATAGGGTCATTCATAGGATTGAATGTTATAACGCATTAGAAAGTGCTTTGTATTCATCTGCGTATAGCAAACAACAGAGTTTTTCCTAATAAAATGTAGCTTGAGATTTGCATTTTAAACACTATATATTTGGTAAAGAAAACACATTTGTAAAAGTGTACAAGCAAATAAAGTTCAAAGAGATCCTTTTCATTCCTTTGATGATGTTCGTATTTTGAGACACTGTTCCTCAAAATAACTTAGGTCAGATTCCTACATGAATATGCTTCAAATCTGAATGAATTAGATGTTAGTGCTTGTTCTTAATAAAATGTGACCAGGTAGTAGGTGATGGCTTTTTTTTTTTTTTTCCTGTAGAGGATAAGGTACAGAGCAAGAACAGAACCAGAAATGTGAAGAATTGGGTTTTAGTCCCACCTCTACCCCTAAAGAGCCATGTGATTTTGAGTGAGTCCTTAATTCTCCCTGAAGGATCCACTTAGTTTACTGAATGAGGAGACTGAACCAGCTGATTTCTAAGGTCTATCTACACACATTCATCATTTAAGAAATTGAAAACGGTGATTTTTACAAAGAGGTAATACAAGTATTGAGTAACAGTCCCAAGCATCTGCTTACGTTATGAACATAGTCAATTCCTTCTCTTGATCAGGTCAAGTGTGTTTGTTGTAAGAAGCATTTAACTTCCTAAATGTAAGAAACATATTTTTATTTGAATACGATACAAGAAAAAATATGAACCCACTCATTCTTCTCCCTTCTGAAACCAAGAAATTCTACTTTGACACAACAAGAAAAAATTGTTAACGTGTTGAAAGTCCAAATGTCCAAAATAAAGTTAATAATTAATTTATGTAAAAACAGAAATGACATTTATGAACACAAATTGTTTTGGTAAATAAATAAAGTATCCTCAATTAACTGTGCCATCTATCTACCATCTATCTATCATCTGTCTACTATCTATCTATCTGTCTGTCTATCTTTTAGTCCATCTTCCAAACATCATAATGTCTGAATTTATGTTATTTCAATTAGTTCAAATGATTAGTATTACTTTAAACATAACATGAAATACTACGGAAGTTCTGATACTTTATTATTCTCTAATGATTTATAAAGGAAATGATAAAATAAAGATTCACTAATTAATAGAGAGTTTAAAATTGTCCTTCACAATAATATCACTACATGCACAGATAAGGTACCTTTTTTTCCTTTAACTAAAACAATGTATTTCCTCAGGATATGGTGTGTGCTTATAAGCCTATTAAATTTTCAGAAAATGATAAGGAAACAGATAACATACTACCTTTGGGGAAAGAGTTGACAGCTAATCAAAACTTCAAGGGAAAAAATTCAAGTAAAATATGTCTATCAATCTAACAACTTATTTTTCTGTTCATAACACACGCTACATTTCCTAAGTGACATCAGTATGAAAATATCAGATGTCAGTTTTGAGTATTTTATTAAAGATGGCACTGATGGATTCTAGAATTGTAAAAATGATGACTGATGCCTTTTGAATGTAAGATTTCCTCTCAAGCAATCAGGAAAAATCTCAAATGAAATAAGAATGTGAGTGAACAATCACTAGTTATAGGAAGATACATAACAATCTACAAATATTAATCATTTCAATGATGGAATGGCTGACTCTGGACATAAAGGAGAGCAATAAAACAATTGTTTTAAATAATTGTACCATAAAACTTTAGTCTAAGAGATATATAAAAAAGGAGGCAATTTGGTTGTTTTGGTTGCTTTGGGGATGTTTGCTTGTTTATACTTGAAATAACTGCTATTTTCCTGAGTATACCTACCCAGTAGACTAGATGGATTTTGCTTTAGTCACTTTTGGGTGACTAGCCAAGTTCTGTTTCAAACTTGCACTGAATATCCTTTTGTCCTTAATTATCTTCTGTAATTTACTGTAATTCAACAACATTTGCATGAAAAAAGTTTACATGAATCTTAAGAGTCAAAGCAGCTGATTTTCTTCTTAGTAAACAAAATCAGTTCAGTTCTTCAGACTTTACAACTCAGGGAACCATAGATGTAAGATAACGCATTCAGACCCTGCAGAACCCTAGCAGATTCAATTCCCAATGCAGGCCACGGGATCTTGGGGTCACTGAGTACTCAAGCTGTACAACCATAGACATCTTCAAAGTTTTAAAAAGCAAAGATGTCACTTTGATGACTCAGGTGTGTCTGATCCAAGCAATGGGTCTTTTCAATTGCCTCATATGCTTGTAAAAGCTGGACAATAAAAAGGAAGACCAAAGAAGAATTGATGCATTTGATCTGTGGTGTTGGCAAAGAATACTGAATATATGGTGGACTTCCAGAAAAATGAACAAATCAATCCTAGAAGAAATAAAACCAGAATGCTCCTTAGAAGTGAGGATGGGGAGACCTTGGCTCATTTACTTTGGACACGTCATCAGGACGGACCAATCACTAGAAAAGGACATCATGGTTGGTAAAGTAGAGGATCAGCAAAAATGCAGGGAGCCCTCAATAAGATTGATAGATACAACAGCCACAACAATGGGTTGAAACCAAGGCTTTGAACTAGTTCATTCTGGTTCCAGTTGGAACTCCTGCTGAGAATGTGCATTTCTACCACAGATATACTGAATCAGAATCTACATTTTAACAAGATCCCCAGGTGATTCTTATGTATAATAAATTTTGAGAACCACTGCTCTACTAGCAGTTTTCAGAACTGATCCCTGACCAGAAGCATTAGCATCGCCTGGGAACTTGTTAGAAGTGCAAATTATCAGCACAGGTTTGAACCAGATGGAACCTGTTTGAAGCCCTGGTTGAAACATACCAACAATCATGAAGACAGCTCAGGACGGGGCAGTGTTTCATTCTGTTATACATAAGGTTGCCATGAACTGGAGCCAACTCAACAAGAACCAACAACCATTTGCAGTGATACTGTAGCCTAATAGTTGGGGAAACATGGAAAACAAAGACTTTGTATTACTTTAGACAAAACAAAAAGTAGTTGAGATTCAATGCCATAACCAGGAACACGATTTCACACCACCAAGAGTTTACCTTCAGCGGTCTTCACCGCAAGCACCTGGGCCTGTCTGCTTCCTACTCCATCCATAAGCGCTTGTCTTTCCTGTCACCTGCCAAAGTGGGTGCCACATGCTCAAGCTCATCTTGGTTTTTCTCTGCCTCCTCTTTTACACCCTTCCACATAACTCAGGTCTAGCTCAGTTCTTTTCAGTTAGTGGCTCAGATCCCAAGCAGTCTCTGGACCTCAGCTTCCTTATCTGTGAGGTAAGATGGGATGAAATGACTTAAGGAGGGCAGTGGTGGTTTGCTGGTAGAATTCCCATGTTAACTTCGAACAGTGATTAAAGGTGATTATATAAAAAGAAAAGAAATAATAAGAAAATCTTTTTTTATCTTCAGAGTAAAAGAAAGACTTATGTAATAGAGACAGATATAATTTAGAAATTGATTAAAGTTATGAATGTGTATAATTATTCTGCTTATGCTTATTTAATGTATAAATAATCAATATAAAGAATAATGTTTAACAGTTGGCTTTCATGTATACACATATATATTGTTTATATTTTTAGAAATAGTTTCAGTTTTAAAGCAGTTTTTAATAGAAATATTTTATAGGTTTATCAATAAAATTAATCCAGATTTTCAGTCAATAAATAAATACTTTAATTTTGTAATTATAATTATTTTTATCATGTCCTTTACTCTGGAAAATGTTCTTATTTGGATGATAAATTTCCTGATCATTTACGTTTGTACTAGAACCTGCTCCAAAAATATATTTAAAAGAAAGCACTTGGACTTCTGCTTTCAGTCAGGATTTAGATAGACACAGGAGACTATTGCTTCCACTGTAACAATGGTAATAATTCAGATAAACTACAAAACCATGTTTGGAACACCCATCAGAGAGCTAAAGATGCATATAAAACTATATAAAAACTTAAATATACAAATGTATAAGCCCTTTCTAAGCAAGGAGTCTTTGGGTGGTTCAATGGTTAATGTGCTAGGCTGCTAACCAAAAGGTTGAAGGTTCAAGTCTACTCAGAGGTACCTTGGAAGAAAGGCCTGGCACTATACTTCAGAAAAATCAGCCATTAAAAACCCTGTAGAGTACAGTTCTACTCTGATACACTTGGGGTTACTGCTATTTTTTCTAAGCAAGAAGAGACCCACAGCACCTTTCACCCTTGATGGAGCAATAGAAGGAAGAAAAAAACATATTACTAGGGAAGTAGGGAGAAAGTAGC
>NW_004444112.1:606193-608323 GCF_000243295.1 Trichechus manatus latirostris
ATTTTTCAATATTGATGAAAGAAATCAATCACTGATCGAGAAAATCAATGAAACCCAAGCTATACAAATACAAACAAACAAATACACTTACATCTCTATGAATTACATTCAAACTTCAGAAAACCAAAGATATATTTAAAATCTCAAAGGCAGTCAGAGTAAAAGATAATACAAAATAGTTACTTTCCCATCAGAAAAAAAAAAATTTGAAGCAAAAAGATAATGAAATGACAACTTTAAGTGCTTGAAGATAAAAAAAAAAACAAAACTGAAAACTTTCAAACCAGAATTCTACATCCAGCAAAAATATTCTTCAAAAATGACTTTTTCAGGTAAAAGAAAGTTACTAGAATTATTTGCCAGCTGACTTGCCTTACAGTAGATACTAATATAAGTTTTTCAAACTGAAAGGAAATTATACCAGATGAAAACTTGGATCTAATGAAAGGAACAAAAACATGAGATAGTAAATAAAAAACTACTTTTCTTTTATTCTCTTTATTTCATTAAAGGTCACATGACTCTTTAAAACAAACCTATAATACTCTATTGTGGGAATTATAGTATATCAACAAAAGTACAGAGGACATTGTTAAGTTTTACATTTCACTTAGAGCAGCACAATAATAAATCTAGACAAGGAATGAGAAGTAAAAGATGCATATTGCAATCCTTAGAGAAACAAGTAGTAAAATAATGTAAAGACATACAGCTAAAAATCCAAAATAAGGATTAAAATGGGCTACTAAAAATATTCAATTATCCCAAAGAAGACAGGAAAGATGAAACAAAAAACCATGAAAAAAGATGGCACTAATAAAAAACAAATAGCAACATAGCAAACTTAAATCAAACTGGTACTACATCAAATGTACATGGACTAAACACTCCAATTAAAAGGCAGAGAATCGTGCCCTGGGTGAGTTCAATCGATTTTGAAGTTACCCTTGAAATGCATAAGTGTAGCTGATTCTGTCTATGTTGGAGACTGATAGTATAACTGTTATTTCTCCAGATTAACTTCTGTATAGACAAGGTTTTTTAAAATATTAGTAATAAAAATATGCTAATTAAATACATATATATAACTCAACAGTAACTGCAGCCATTATTTAAAATTTAGATCTAAATAGATTTTTTCAAGAAGGAAATTGTATAGAATTGATAGAATTGCAGGGGCATGATGATACTAAAAAGTAAACAGGCTAGAAGTCAGTTTTATCATTAGTTCCAAATCCTCTACATACAACACACCTCTTACTACCTGCAATCTTCATCTACACTCCCCTGACCCTGCCTTTAATAAGCCACGGTGCGCTCCTGCTCAGCAACTTGTCCTATGACTGCCTCATACCCAGGGCAGGTTATCCAATAGGCAAGGTAAGCACAGTGCTTACCTTGCTTACTGTATCATCTGTAGTGAACAATTTCACTTTTTTTTTTTTTTTTTTACCGCATCAAAGATTCTGCTTCTAGGTCTGATTGGCATCTGTCTCTCTACCAACCCCATAGCACCTTCCTACAAAATCAAATCTTCTTACAGAACCATAACCTCTTTTCAAATTTAGAATTCCTGACAGGGCAGATAACCCAGTAAGCACAGGTAAGCATGGGCTTACCTGTGCTTACTTACTAATATGTAGAGAAATTGTTCACTACAGATGATCTGGTAAGCAAGGTAAGCACAGTGCTTAACTTGCCTATTGGATAATCTGCCCCTGCTCACACTTGTACAAGTTAATAACCTCCAGGTCTCAGCTTAGAAGTCCTTTCACACAGGAATGTTTTTCTTATTCCAAGTTTGGGGTTGGTGCCATTTCTAACACCCATAACAGCCCTTTGTCACTCCCCTATCATTGCTCACATCATGTAGATTTGCCCATGTCTATTTAATCTCCTACCATTTATTGGGAATCAATAGATTTCACTATAAATAAATATTTCTGAGGGCAGGAGAGAAAGAGAGAGAGAGACAGACAGACATAAAACCATTGTTGTTGTAAGGTGCCTTCGAGTCAAGCAACTCATAGAGACCCAATGTGACAGAGTAGAACTGCCCCATAGGGTTTTCTAGGCTGTAGTCTTTACGGGAGCAGATTACCAGGTCTTTTCTGTCACAAAGCCTCTGGG
>NW_004444112.1:609622-616059 GCF_000243295.1 Trichechus manatus latirostris
TTATCATAAACAGTTGCTGAATTTTGTCAAATTATGTTGAATACATATTGAGATGATCATATAGGTTTTCTTCCTTATTCTTCAATGTAGGGATATTGGTTAACTTTAGAAAGTTAAACAAATATCACCTTCTTAGAGTTATCTTCTTTTGGTCACAATATAGTATCTTTTTTTATGTGTTGCTTCATTGAATTTGTTAGTATTTTGTTTAAGATTGTGGCTTCTATGTTCATAAGAGAGTTGGGTCTGCAATTTTTCTTTTTTGATGTCAGTTTTTCCCCAAAAGTCAGGAAAGCAAGGACATCTACTATTGACACTTCTATTTGACATTATCCTGGAAGTCCTCATCAGAGAAATAGTAGGAAATAAAAAAGGCATAATGATTGGAAAGGAAAAAATAAATGCATTTTTCAAATAGTGCTATTGGCAGTCACATCAACTGACACTTGGGAGGATCCAAGAGTCTTGTTTTAGTCATTGTTGAACCCCATGGCCTTGTCCATGATGGTGCTCAGCAAAAGGTGGTTAATGTATTAGCTTAGTTTCCATGGAGTATCACAGGCTCTACTGCAGACTGATTTAAAAAAAAGCACAGAGAATAACAAGTCTCTAGAAACAGCTTCACACCAGGAGACCTGGCTTCCTAATTTTGGGTTCTGTTCTGAGATCATGGGCAAACCACTGAACTTCTCTTGGACTCTGAAATCTGAAAACGATGGGCTTACCGGGGAGAACTCTGCAGTCCTATCCAGTCTTGCCTTTTGTTTCCCATTTGTTTCCTCATCTGAAGGAGAAAGAAATTATTTCAAACTAGAGTAAATAACTAGTTTGAATTGATATGAGTGCCCCATGAGTAAAATTGCACATCAAATTTGCTATCAAGAATCCCAAAACACCTTAAAAAAATAGCGTGTGGTGTCTGTTTATAGCACATCACTGATGTGGAGAACACAGAGTTCATGTAACCATTACCTGTTTCCTTCTAAATCTCAAATCTCTGACCTTTTAAGAGAAATAAAATGAAAACTATGACAAGCGCTTCCTTACATAACTTCTCAGCCTCCTCGTCCTTCTAGTTTCAGAGGAGGTAGGCTGCTTACAAAATTCTTCTGTCTTGAAGACTAAATCTTCCCCTAAACGTGCCTGGAAAACTGGAGATTGAAACACTGTCTTGTTTATGCCTGTATTCAGTCACGAGATTTCAGACAAGCCTGGTGCCCACTGCTGCTGCCGCCATATTGATCCTCACCCGGTTTCCCTGGACACCAGGTGGTACGCAGCATCTCTGCCCCTGGCTGTTCTCAGGACAGGGACGGAACTGAGCAGCGGGAGCCCAGGTTTCATTAGTTAGTGTGCCGTGCAGCCTGGCCATCTCAGGCCCCAGACTGCAACGAGAATCAATGCAACAGCAGGGTCCTGCATTTCATGTGTGATGTTTTTGAACATTAGTAACAGTAAGGGTACATTTAGGGGGAAATCAAATTCTTGAGCTGCACAAGAAAGAAGAGTTATGCTTGAGAAGCTAAGAGCTAAATTATTGCTGTATTGGTTCTTTGATAGTGGGTCCTCCTATCCCTTTACCTTCCTTCCATGCTGACCTCCTTCTTCCTTGGTACATATTGAGTCTCCAAGGAAAACATTGATGAAAGCCAGTCTATATTTTTTGTATTAAAGATGCAACTGAGTAAAAGATATTAGGTGGCTTTGCAGCAGCTGCAATGAGTGATCAGTGATGTCTTAGAACCTTATCAGAGATTTTCTGGGTTTGCTAAAACCACACAGTTGCTCCGAAAGCAAAGCGACAGCATCTCAATGTACAAGAGAGAGTGCGGGAGGGTTTGGGAGGATGTGTGTGTGTTTAATCAGTTTCTGCACATCTGTCTTTACACAGTTGGACTCCTCACAAAAGTCACCCTAACTACCTTAACATATGTAGAACCAAATTAAAATTACTTTATCAATCTTGCATTTTCAGCTTTCCCATCTTTTGGGTTATTTTCCATCCATGTGGTTCATTATT
Source organism: Trichechus manatus latirostris (assembly GCF_000243295.1). Lineage (NCBI taxonomy): Eukaryota > Metazoa > Chordata > Mammalia > Sirenia > Trichechidae > Trichechus > Trichechus manatus. The sequence continues at coordinate 611,643 of NW_004444112.1, forward strand.
TCAGTAAACGCTCATCTCCCGGAGAGTAATAAGCCAGTGGAAGCCATGTTAAATGGAGGGTGGGGTGAGGAGGGTGAAGAAATTATAATTTATAAGCATTTCAGTCTTTTGTCCATACTCTAATTTCAATACCCTGCAATACTTTAGTAGTGGACTATTTTTATTTCTCCTTTGTCAAACAAAATATTTTCCCTAAATTATTTCTTTTCAATAAATCCCTTTTTCAATTAAATCAGGTTTTTCAGATATAGCATTTTAAAAAATGAATATTATTTTAAACATTACAACTCATCTTTTCACAGTCTTCCAGCAGCAACACCCCTCCGACATGGTTTTGTAAACATTTTCTGTGCATATGCTTTTGCAACATTTTCTTAAAATAGTTGAGTAGAACCACATTTTGCTTCTGGTTAGGTCCAGACAGTGGTATCTTAGCAAACCATGGCAAGGTGGAAGAAAATCAAAGAATGTTTGAGGACTGTTATTTTTGAAAATATAAAGTACTAAATAGTACAGAAATGAATGCACAGCTAGAATAGGATTCAATTTAGTACATCTTCAACAGCTTACCATTTGTAGTATAGAAATTCACCATTATATTTTCCTTATCATTCTCTCAAAGTTTACATGCAAACATGAGGTGCATTTTATTCCCATTACCCCTTTCATCGTATCAAGACAGTACCTGGATAGCAATTAAAACATAAATAAATCCAATAGGAAGATTAGTCAATAAATTAGCGTGGATAGTCATGACTGATAAACACATAAGTTTTAGTCATTTCACATTTGAGTTTCCTTATCCTTCAGTGCATATATGAAGATGCTCAAAAAATTTGCTACTTAGCTGGGCATAATTAACCCCTTCCAGGGACTAAATAATAACTTTAAAAAGATTTGCGCTGAAAGAATCAATGGGAAAAGGAAAAGTAAGAAGGATTAATGTTTTTCTGTCATATAAATTTATTTTGATTTGGTAATAAATGAGTTCAAATATATATTTCACAAAGTAGCCCCAACAGTGTCAGAAAAATACCAGTATACCTGTTGCCATCTACTCAATCCCGACTCATAGTGACCCCACGTGTGTCAGAGTAGAACAGCACTCCATACGGTTTTTAATGGCTGACTTTACAGGTGACCTCAGTTCATGTTTCTCTGATAGTAAGATGATCACTCTTACACATTGGGGATATTTTCTCTATTGGACAGAAATCATTTGCATTGTGTCTGTTCTCTACAAACATGTGCCTAACTTCAAAGGGCTTGGGTCCTTATCACAGCTGCAACAATCCAAATTAAGAGACCTGTGTTGATTCGTGTAGAGGTTATCCATTTTCCCTATTGTGTTATGCTCCATATATGAAAATGCCTCAATTTCTTTACCTTTTCTCCTGTGGATCAATATTTAAGTTGCTTCTAATTTGTTACAATTCAATCAATACTACTATGCATTTTCCTGTGCATGCTTACTTGTGTACCAGTACAAAGAATTTCTCTAGGGGACAGAGCCAGAAATGGAGTTGCTGGATCATATGATTGGCTAGATAACATCAAAATTATTTCCAAAGCGATTGTTCCAGTTGGCAATTTTACCAGCAGAGCATGAGTGTTCTCACCAACAAGTAGTAGTCTCAGACTTTGTAACTTTTGCCAATCTGGTGGGTGCGAATGGTATCTCATTATTGTTTTAATTTGCATTTCTCAGATTACTAATGAGGTTAAGCATCTGCTCATGTGTTTATTTGCCATATTTTTCCTCTGCTGTGGCTCCATTAGGTTGTTTGCCTTTTCATTACCAATTTGGAGAAGTTTGGTATATATTTCGATTATTAATCCTTTGTTCGTTATATGTGTTGCAAATATGTACTCACAGTTGTGGCTTGTCTTTTCACTGCTTTCCATATGTATTTTGAGACACAGGAGTTCTTAATCTAAAGTAGCTTAATTTCTTATGATTGTTTTCGTTTGAGGATTGTGGGTTTTTTTTTTTTTGTTTTCACTGCTTTAAACAATTTTTCCTCACCTCTAGGTTATAAAATTTTTATATTGCTTTTGCTTGTAAGAGTTTTAAAGCTTTGCTATTCTCCATATGAATTGACTGGCGCTTATGTTTGGGATGAGTTGGGGTAAAATTTCGTTCTCCCTTAGGATAACCAATTTAGAAACTCATTCATGAGGGAACCAAAAAGATTCCAGAACTAGCTCAAAGAAGATACAAGAAAAGACGCATAATTAATTAAATACAAAAGAATGTTGGTGCAAGAAACCTAGGTTAGATTTTAAAAACTGGTTAACACCATATGGGGCAGTACACCTACCCATGGGGTTATCTCCTCTATTGGTCAGAAATCATTTGCATCGTATCAGTTCTCTACAAGCACACATCTAACTTCATAGCACTTGAATCCTTATCTACTGTTGCTTCAAATTTTATTTCTACCAAGTGTACTTCTACCAAGTTTTAAAACCACCCAAATTAAATATTTTATTATAATTTTACATCACAAAATTATATTTAGATGTGCCCACATAATTATCACATTTTTAGTTCCACTCTCTTTCTTACATTTCAGATATTCCTTCTGATCTCCCTGGAAAGAGCATCCTTAAAAGTTTCCTCTCTGTTTCGTCAGAGAAAACTCACTTAAGTTTCCATTTGATGGAAAATGTCTTGGTGTCACTCTTTTTATAGAAAAAGAGTGTCACTAGTTAGAGAATTCAAGATTGACTTTTTTTCTTAGCTCTTTGAAGATATCATTAAACTCTATCTGCCTCCCTTTGCCACTTCATAGATATCACTCTCAGTCTGTTCTATGTTTTCTAAAAGGTGATTTGACTCTTCTGTCTTTGATACAATGCTGTATCACTATTGATAGGTCCATATGTGCATTTGTTTTTCTTTTTTGCTGAGTATGTACTGAGTCTCCAGAATCTGAAGATTTTTAACTTTTATCAGTTCTGAAAAATTTCAAGCTTTTATCACTTGGTATGTTTTTATTTAACCTAATACTGCAACTCTGGTTAAAAGTAAATGAGTTATCCCTATATCGTCTGTGTCTCCTGACATCTCATATTTTCCCATCTTTCTCCCTCTGCCATAGTCTGGATGATTTCTTCAACTCCATATTCCAGTCATTAATTTTCTCTCTAGCTGAGCTAATGTGCTGTTTAATCCATCCATTGAGTTGTTAATTTCAAGTATTATATAACTTTTATTTAATGCAATTTTTTTCAAATATATCAGATAATCTGAGGTGTTCTCTTATTCTTTTGTCACACTGTTAATGCCCTCATTATTTTTTAAAACATATTAAACATGCATATATTTTTAAATGTTGTATACAATAATTGCAAAATCTACAAAAATTTTAGTCCAATTTTGTGGTATACTTTTGCAGCTAATTTTTGCCCAAAAAAGTTTATAATTTTTAAAAATAGTGAGCTCATGTTCCCTGGCACTTTGAGGCCCAACTTTTAACTTTTTTCCTTAAGAATAGATTTGCAATACAAGACCACTCATAAAGAAAGTTTAGCTTTAGCATTTAAGGCCACTCCTACATGAAAGATAGCTTGAAGTTGTGATTTTTCAGATATTTTTGGCTCTCTTCACACAAATTTAAGGCAGACAATTTTCTTTATTATCTTCTTCTAAGGATCAGATAAAGGTATGCCAGATAAAAAAGAGGATATTCAGTTAAATTTGAATTTCAGGTAAACAACAAATAATTTTTGTAGTATAAGAATTCCATTGTTATTGTTAATTGCTATCAAGTTGGTGATCCCATGCACAACAGAACAAAATGCTGCCCACTTCTGTGCCATCTTCATGATTGTCGGAATGCTCAAGTCCATTGTTTTGGCCACTGCATGTTTTCAGTGGCTTCCAACCTATAGGGCTTATCTTTCAGCACTATATCAACCAATATTCTGTTCTGATCCATAGGGTTTGGCTAATTTTTAGAAGTAGATTGCCAGGCTGTTTTTCCTAGTCTGTCTTAGTTTGGAAGCTCTACTGAAACTTGTTTACCATGGGTGACCCTGCTGGTATTTGAAATACTGGTGGCATAGCTTCCATAATTATAGCAACATGCAAGCTACCACAGTATGACAAACTGACAGACAGGTGGTGGAAGAATTGCATAGGACAGACATATACTAAAAAGTTATTCATCGTTAATCTAAAATTCAAATTTAACCAGGTATCTTATTTTATCACTACATCTGGCAACCCTAGCTAAAGTTCGTTTCACTTAGGGTGTTCTGCTTCCAAATCTCGTTTGACCTTGGGAGTCATCTGTGTCCCCTCACAAAGCCCTTGGAGAAGCTGCTGACGTTAGAGCTCAGTGGTCTTCCTGTATCTGAACATATAGAAAACCTACAGAAAAATAGTGACAATAAAATAAGATGGGATGAA
>NW_004444112.1:623769-625244 GCF_000243295.1 Trichechus manatus latirostris
GAAAATAAATCCTCTTCACTGGAGGAAGCAGTCATTACTTAGCCACATGCTTCAGAATATTATTTCTGTGGATGCAACTTCTTATAAAAAATGTAGCTAGAATTCTTAAAAATCAATCCTAAAGGTGGGGGGCCCGTCATAGTGCCCCATTGAACTGGTAGTGCTCATCATTACATTTTCTATGTGACCTGACGATAAAACCTGTGGGTTAACAGCTAGAAGCCTTGATTATAAGAAATATTGGATCTTGGATAGTCCATTAGGTCTCACTCTTTGCAGTGTATTAGAATCTCCTCACCCCTGAGTGATTGAATAAAAATCTCTGGGGGTGAGGCCCAGGCATCTGTGTTTTATTAAAGCTCTTCTGATGATTCTAATGTGCAGCCAGGGTTGAGGACCACGGCAGGAAGCAATGGAATAGTGAGCAAGACAGAGTGTAAGCCTGAGTGCATCTGAGCCCTAAAGCTGCGCGCTGATTTGGAATCCTGGAATGTTTGGAAAACGGAGTCTTTGTGCAATCCAGGAAGATTTTCTGTGCAGATTATTAGGGTAATTTCAAAGCAAAGATTCCATCTATTTAAGAATATAAACTATTTGTAGTCATTTAGTGATTACACTTGCATGCAAACAATTCATATGCTAATTGAACTTTACCTATACATTAGAGCCAAGCTTCTAATAGATAAGGACATACTGACCTCATTTTGAGTCACCATTTGAACTTAAAAATGCTAAAACTAGATTACCTTTTAAAATATTTAGACTCTCTACTTGTGCAAATTGAGGAAATACTGCTTGCATGACTCGAGTTGTTACCATTGTAAATTTCTTACGTATATAATCACAGTTTCCTTCTGCCAAACTTACACACTTCATTGTCTGCATTTTCAATTTAACTAAAATACTGTGTAACCACTGCCTCTGCTATACTTAATTTAATGAAATAAAATCTCACCAGTACTTCATAGCAATGATCATTACATCCTAACAATTACCCTAGGTAACCAAGTTGGCAGGAATGTTGCAGACCAGCTAGTCTAGCTCCCTCATTTGCACTCTGAGAAAGCTCTGAGAGGCTCAATTACCCCACTCCCTATAGTGGTCAGACATCTGGCACCACATGACCTGAACTGGAATCCTCCAGCTATTTAGCTATCTTTTGTATAATTTTCAGCAAGTTACTTAACCTCTTTAACCCTCAGAAGAACAGTGAAGCATTGGAGGAATGCAATACATGATAGCTTCACCAAAAACCAAATCTGCCGTTGAGTAAATCCCGACTCGCGGTGACCCCACGTGGATCAGAGTAGACCTGTGTTCTACAGGGTTTTTTTTGGAGGTAGATCACCAGGCCTTTCTTCCAAGGCACCTCTAGGTGGTCTCAAACTTCCAGTATTTCGGTTAGTAGGTGAATGTCTTAACTGTTTGCACCATCCAGGGACTCCATGTTAGCCCTAAGTGTGTGCAAAATAAGT
>NW_004444112.1:626729-640143 GCF_000243295.1 Trichechus manatus latirostris
AGCCGAAACTCTTTTCCCAGTCTGTAGGTTGTCTTTTTACTCTTTTGGTGAAGTCTTTTGACCAGCGTAAGTGTTTCATCTTTAGGAGCTCCAAGTTATCTAGTTTCTCTTCTGGCATTTGTGCATTGTTACTTATGGTTCGTATTCTGTTTATGCCATGTATTAGGGCTCCTAGAGTTGTCCCTATTTTTTCTTCCATGATCTTTATCGTGAAATAACAGTTTGTTCTCTTAGTTCTGGAGACCGGCAATCAAGATGTGAGCTAGGCCGTGCTCTCTCTGAAGGCTCTAGGGAAGGATCCTTTCTTATCTCTTCCCATTTCTGGTACCCTAAGTATTCCTTGGCTTATAGATGCATCGTCACATGGCTATCTTCCCTCTGCCTCTCTCTATGTCTGTTCTCCTCTTTTATAAGGACACCCCTCAGATAAGGGCCCACCCTATTCCAGTATGACCTCTTGTCAGCCTAAACTCTGTTGCCATTGAATTGATTCTGACTCATAGCAACCCTATAGGACAGAGTAGAATTGCCCCATAGGGTTTCCAAGGCTGTAATCTTTATGGAAGCAGACTGCCCCATCTTTCTCCTACACAGTGGCTGGTGGATTCAAACTACTGATCTTTTGGTTAGCAGCTGAGCAGTTAACCACTACACCACCAGGACTCCTTCTCGTTAGTCTAACCGATCAAACCTTCAAAGACCCTATTTCCAAACAAGGTCATGCTCACAGGTACCAGGTTAGGACTTCAACATATCCTTTTGAGGCCCCAGTTCAACCCACACATGTACTAACATATAAAAAAAGTCAACAGAAAAGAGTCTTCGTTTGTGTCCCTTAGTATCATGGCCTGTGTTTTACTGTCATGCTATGTGTTCTTGCTACCTTCCCATTATTCTGGAAGATGTTTGAGGGACTGTGCTATGACCTACTCCTCTTTGTACCTCAGCGTCTAGCAAATTGCTATCACACCGCAAGCCTTACAGAGATGTCTGTGGGAGGAAGGAAGCAGAGGATTCTTCCCTCAGGGTCCCTGCAGCTGGGCCCTTCTCGACTGTATCATTGCACTGATTCCTAGAACGCCTTACAGTGACACTGTTTTATAGGATCAGCAGATAAAACCTAAGAGAATGAGGCTGGGCAAATCTCAGGCTATCCAACTATTTTGGCCTTGGGGAAGCTGCAAATAACTCTCTGGAATAAACTTAACTTGCCTTTGTTTATATACAGAAAAGGGAAAACAACGCTTGCCACGGTACACTTTTTTTTTCTTCTTCATTTTCGGGCTAGTGTTGAATTGCAAAACCATTTACTCTTCAGAACCTCTTCACAAAGCTGATGAAGTCAGCACACGGTGTTAAACAGAACAGCTCCCAATTAAGGTGTGCACTGGGGTTTTCTGCTGTGTCCCCATTCTGACGCTCACTGAAATACACTGGGCTTTTACAGGCCTTTTTGGGGTATCGGGGGTGGGGGGGAAGAGCTGTGGGGATGGGCTTATTTATTAGTGACTGGAGATTTCTTCATACAATTCTCCAGTGGATACTGTTGTGTCTTAAGCATCCTTGTTCAAACCCCATGCACAGAGGCTTAAGCGGGCTGTTTTTTTGGAAAAAAACAAAAAGCAACTTCATCGCAGTAATTCTTAACTTGGAAAAAAAAATGCATTGCAAATCAAGTATCCGGCAGTATGTGGGTTCTTCCGTTTTGCGTTGTGGACTTCCTTCACAATCCAACCTCATGCTGAGTTATGTACAAGGACTTACCAATTCAGCTAATGTTGAGATTCCCCTGTTCACATCAGAAGATGTTGTATTTGTGCTACTTATTTGGGTCCTCTAAACAAGTGGCTCAAAATCCAGCCTCTTTAAAGATAAGACCAGACTAATGTAATCACATCCTTTTATGCCACAAAGAGCTGAATTCAAGAATAGAAGTATTTCTGGGGTTATCACTACAACCACCACGAGTGCCTCTTTATTATTAAAATTATTATTAGTTGTAGCAGAACTGTTATACTCTAACTGGATGTCTATTATTCTAAATACATTGTAGTCTTCATTTTACATAATTCCAAGGAGCAAAGCTCTCCATCAGATCAGCTCCATGGAGAAAAAAGTACAGAAGCTGTAAAAATTAGCTTTGAGGTGGAACAGAGAAGAACTCAGTCCCTTAATCAAAGATGAGTCCTTGCCGTACTGAATACTATGTATACGATTAACAGTATTATCCAGATAATAGCAAAAACTAAATTCACTGCTATCAAGTCAATTCCAACGTATAGCCACCCTATAGGACAGAGTAGAACTACCCCATAGGGGTTCCAAGGCTGTAAATCTTTACAGAAGCAGACTGCCACATCTTCTCCCATGGAGCCGCTGGAGGGTTCATACCGCCAACTTTTTGGTTAGCAGCCGAGTGCTTTAACCACTGTGCCACTAGGGCTAAATATCCCTGTTAAAAAGTATGAAATCACTCAATGAGGAATGAATGGAGATGAGAACAAGGGTCCAGGTCTTCTGCCTCTTTTCCTCCAGAGCTGACCAAGCTGCAGTCCTAGGTCCTTGTGCCTCAAAGTCTGGCTGGCCCCCTGCAGCAGGCTCACCTGGGAGCTCCTTAGGAACAAACACAGCCTCTCCAACTCCACCCCACCCCTCCAGGATCAGTCTGCGGTATTAGTCACCCCCAGCTGATCCCCGTGCCCATTACAGCTTGAGAAGCACTGCCCTAAATTACATGATTAGTGAAATTGGAAACACTTGTCTACAGATTGAACGGCTTTATCATTTCCTGTATCTAATCAAAAGCTCGTTGTACAGCAGAACTGTGTCTTTCTCGTGCTCAAAAAATATTATAAAATGCTTTAAAAACAAAAGAGATGGGGGGCCAGCTGAGAAGGGATGAGAGAGGATCAAGTAGGAGATTTGACCTTTCTTGCGCGGACGCTGGCCAGGCGTGAGGAGCCTGGATCCGGAAGGAGAGCACCAACGCGGACCTGGAATGCCCCCTGGCAGTTTGCCGCCAGGTGTAGCGCAGTCGTTTTCTGTAACTTCCCTCATTAGCATGCTATCCGACAAGTTAAGGGACCCGAATGGAAAACCTGGCTTTCAAAGCCCGCTGTCAACGTCCTGCCCCTGGATAAATGATCCTGAGCTGCAGCTCCACGTCGGGATGGAGACGTGTTCAGGCACTAAAAACCACTGCTTGCATGACATCATTCCATAACAGATTACACTGTAATGTTAGGAATGTAATCATTAGCATTTAAACATGCATAAAATTTAATTAACCTACTTACCAGTTTGCTTAGAACTTTTGAAGGGCTACCTAGAGTCCTCTCTGAGCATTTTATTGCAGAGTTTTGGAAAGCTCACAAAAGAGAGAAGTTCACTGGGGTTTTTCTCCCTAAAGCTGATGGGCCGTGACAGATGAGCAGATGACCCGAGTTAATTATTATTGAATTCGTTATTACTGCTTTGTTGTCACCCAGCTCAGCCAGGGTAAAATGATGACAGTAGGTATCTCATTAAAACAGCTGTTTCAATTATGTAGCAGCAAATATTTAAAAAGCGAGCCTTCCAAGTTTAAAGCTGTTAGCAAAGTTTGTTTGTGCCGGTTGTGCGGAGTTGATCCAGCGGAGAAGGGGCGGGGGAGGCGGAGGGATGCGAGACGCCCATCATTTTCATTGTTTCCGAGGTGATTGCAGAGGGCCAGTGAGGAGGGGAGTGGGCAAGGGAAGAGAGAAGAAAAGTTCTGCATCTCCCCCCCTCCCCCGTCACTCTTTCTTGAGTCCACGTTAAATTAGTTACATTTAGATATTGTACCAGAAAGAGATGTTTGGAATGATTTCTTTCCTGTTAAAAAGCGGGACTCGGCCAATGTGTTCCGTCGTTTTAAACCTATTCAGGTGTGACCCGTGTTTATGTATTCATAGACATGTAGAAAAGCCTCCTCGGCGCCCCCTCAGGGAGCCTTTGTTCTTACCTAGGGTAGTGAGAGGGTTGTCTCTTACTCCAGGGTGTTGGGATGACTTTAGCTATCTTCTGAAATCCGTAGCTTCCACCATAATATCCGTTTATAGATCAAGCCCTGTAATTTATCAGCTACCCTGATTTTTTTCCTAATGTCAATATGGTGCTAATTCAGGATCAGTACAGTTCAGCCAGACACTCCAAAGTGGTGGTCTCCGGAACCTACGTAGAGTCACCCTTCCATTTTATCGTTAAGTGGCATGATAAAATGCCACTTCCTCCAATTTGGGGTTCAGTGTTTCCCAGAGAGGGAACTCAGCTCTAATGTCCCTTCCTGCCTCCCCCTGCTCCAAACAGTCCTCATTATTTATGTGCCTCCCCGGACGGTCACATAATTCTGAGGCTGGACGTTAGGCCATGGATTACAATATGACACTAATGAGTTCACAGGTCACAGTTCCCCATGCAGGCCAGTGAGCTGTGGGCTGAACAATTTGGGTCCACAAATCACCATCAGAAGGCCTCACCCCAAACTTGTCCCTACGTGCAGGCACATCGTCTTTCGTGAGTGCAGCAGAGCAGGGCATGCAGAGGTTCGGCATGAATGCATCGTCACTCCTGGGAAATAACCCCAATGTCCAGACACAGGTCGGTCACTCATGCCCTGGCAGAGGACAGCACATTTCAGAGGAGGAGATATGGGTCATTGGTAGTGAGGGCTCATGGGGAATGGAGAACTGTTAAGAAACAAAAACCTTAGGGGAGATTATAATGCAATTTTCACTTGGAATTTGCCTGAGAATAAACTGTCCATTCCAGGTCCAACCATGAAAATTAGATATAACATTTGCCACAAATTTGCTCAGGAATCCTCCCACTTCATGTGCTTAGTTACAGCTCCAAGAAATTGCCTATGAAGGTCACTGACTTGGATAATATTATCAACTGATTTAAAAATGTGAAAAATGAATAGATCAGCCAATGTATTTATGCAGCATGTCCATCAACCAGTATGGCCAATTTAAAAATAAAATCTGGCTACCTGTCAAGAAGCCTCAGCTACAGCCTGCATTGCATTAATGAAAGAAGGCAATGCTTATTTCTTGAACCCTGGATCAAAAGTGGAAAAAAAAAAAAAAGTTACTGTGTAATCCCTAAAACTAAAATTCCAACAGAATTTTAAATTAAAAGAGTGAATGTTTTGGAGTTTACTATTTTGTTGTCTTTCACACAGATAGAAGAATACACGTTTTCTCTACAATATTTGCAAGTTTTTAGAAAGAGGTCCTTCCCATCTCCTCCCTCAACATTGTGGCTAAAGGTTTTTGTATATCTTACTGTCATTGTGTACAAAAGTGTCAGCATGAAAGGAAAGAATTCTGGAAGAGCCTCATAAAAATGCAAAAGTGTCATAAAATGGGATTATTCTGAGAAATTCAAGTATTAGATAGTGGACCTTTGAAGCTTCACAGTTAGGGACCATATCTGCAGGAAGAAAAAGGGATGGCGTTTTTGAGACATCGTTACTTATTAGGATCTTCATGACCACAAGGCCATGGGGAGAATAATTGGCTGCCTAAGGTTTTGTGCAGATGTAGTTGTTCTAAATTCCTCTATGTGTCTCTACCAGCCAACCTAGCAATCTGCTTCCCTCTGAAGAAAAAGAATCAGGTGCATAGAATATAAGCCAACTGCCTACAAACCTAAATGAAGAATTCTATAGCTGCCTTCTTTTTGGAATCGAATCCATTCTGAGTATATTTTAATTTTAAATAGTATTCTCCTTACACATACAATTTTAAGAAGTAAAATAGTCCAAGAGGCAGGAGAAAATAGCCACATTTTCATCACTTTTTTTTTTTTTAATGAGATTTGTATTGTTAATGTGTATTAAAACTTTAGGTCTATGCTCTTGGGATAAAACTGTCTCACTTTTTTAAACATTAGTATTTTAGACTATCAATTCAAGTAATGTCAAGTTATCAGAAGTTCTGCAATAGTGTGTTAGCATTATTGAACACTGCAGCTCTGCTCTCAATACATCAGATGATATTTATTTAATTCACTATCATGTCGTTAGGAGTCGGAATTGACTCAACAGCAATTTTTTTTTAAAATCATATGTTGGAGACCTATGACGTGCCTTGTTTTATTTCTAAATCCCACACAACAGTCTTGTGAAAGAGGTGTAATTGTCTTCATTAGAGGAATGGGGTGGCTGAGGCTTTGAGGGCATAGAGGTCCTCCTTGCCTCTCTACAGCACCCCCTGCGGCATCACTACCATCGTAGGTCACCAAGCACATTTGGGGACAATGTGAGGGTCTGGCAGGGAAGAGTGTGCCTAACTTCAAGAAAGCTCTTCAGAACACTCTTGGTCTGAGTGCCCATCTTTGGGATGTGTAAGAGGTAGGAACTAGTCCACCAGCAGCAGCCTTAGACTCAACACCAAGGATGGCAGGGCCAGGTATCAGGACCTGAAGGCACATGCCAGAGGCAAGTTTCACATACCAAGGGGGCCGGGGGATGCCCCTCCTCCAGGGCCGGTGTGGAGCCCACACTCTCTCTGCCAAAGTGCATCTCATGCGTACTGAGCGCCGTTCCTGATGAGTCTTGAGGGAGCTTCTGAGTGGTGCAAGTCTTTTCTCCACCCTCCTGGCTAGCTGTGCTAGGAGTCTATCTCTAATCCACTCTCCTCACCCTGACCTCACACCCTGCTGACCTCTCTCCTCCATCCCTGTCCTTTTTGAGATCCTGTGGATACGATCATTTCCTCTGTTTTCCTTTGGCAGCCAAAAGAGAGAGAATCAGGAAAGACGATGACACTCAGGGGAACAGGGAAGAGAAAAACCATGATTTCTGCTTTCCCTTGAGGACTTTGCTTGCAATCTCCCTCTCCGCTTTCTAATCTTTATCTCCAGATCCCCCATTGGGTTGGTTGTATTTGGTTTGAGACAAAAGATGACTGCATTAGCAATAAGTTTCCACAGAAGAAGCTCCAAGATATTAAGTATTTTGGGAGTCCATTCTAGGCAAAGGGCAGGAGGAAAGATGGTGAGAGTAACATTGAAAATGGTGTGATAGAACACAAAAATCACCAGAAGAGCCTCTAATAAATGGCTGAAGAACTGAACTATATCCTGTTGGAGGCACACTTTATTTTCTGAGATCAGGAATCGTTGGCATGAAATTTCATTTTATTGGGAAATAAGAGATTTCTGGAGGCCTTTGGAACTCTTGTTTTCTAGGATATTTTGGCAGACTCCTTTGGATTGCGAGACTCTACGAAGTCAATCTCATGTCTTACACTGTAAAACAAGGAAAGCATACCATGGATTGGCAGAGTAACTAACACCGATTTCTCTTTGCGTTTACCTGGCCCATTAAAACTGCAAACCAATAAAGCTCAGAGGAAATTCAAGGGGTGTGAGATCATATGAATAAAATCTACCAAAATGCCATCCAAACCCATGTAAGGTAAAATTGATAAGTTCTTACAACTCTGTCACTGTATCATCCCCATCAGTGTCCATCTAGTTCTCTGTCTAATTAAGAACAGCGTGTTTTCCTTGCATATGACTCTTTAATGCCCTTCCCTCAACGTGCTAGAGTAGAACTTCACAGAGAGCATGGCAAGGAAGACGAGTCTGGGAAGATATCAGGAACTAAACACTTAGTAAAAGAATGTCCATACCACTGATTTTTTACCATGCATGAAAGCATCAGACAAAAATTAGGATAGTCACAGTGTCTTTTCAAATCTCCGTGATGTCAGTTGGAAAGCTGCTATATAGACTATACCTGAAATCGATGTTTAACAAAGGCCTTACCGTTTAGGGGACTGCCCGTTGATAAGGGGTATGATACATCAACTATACACCATGCACGAGCCACACATAAACAGGTAGGACCATGAAGGCCTAGAATATTCCAGGGGCTGGCCCAAGATCACACGGTTAATACACTGCAAGGATTTGACTTCTGTCTCCCAGTTAAGATCTCCTCAATTTTAACTTTCAACTTTTTTTTTCTTTTTCTTTTTTTTTAATATTTGGCCTTGGTAAATGGAAATATGAAAAGGCTTTGCAAATTTAGAGTATATATTTTTTTAAGGATCCAATTCTGAAGTATAAAGAGTTATCAGAAAGAACACCTTTCTACTTTTCAGTAAGCAAACAATGCTAACATATCATGAGATAAGCAAAGGTGGTAGATTCTTACTACCCTAAAACCACTGTCCTCACCATCCTATTTGGAAATGGAACTCATATTTTCTATTTTCACGGTGAGGCAACTTTCAGTTCCCTGAAACCAGGCCTTTCATCATGCAAGTAAGCTAATAGTTTTACTGCTAAATGGGAATGGCAACGTCGGTAAACCTGGTCCAGATAATTGTCTATTATGGAACGACATCTATTATGGAACACGGCATGGAACTTCCTAATATCAGTGAACTGGAAATCAAACTTGGAAAATTAACATAATTATTCAAAAATTACAATTGTGGAGTAAGGGGCTCTTTAAGGAGAATATGTCTTTTCCCTTTTACCTACCTTGATTTTGTCAAAATTGGTAAAAAAGTATTTGGGAAGCTCTTTAAAGTCAATGCAAACATTTACCTTAATTCTGTACAGTATCTCATAGCTAACGATTCCTCTACACATTTTTTTTTTTTTTTGTACACACAACAAATTTAAGAAGTAAGGGTCATTTCACTCCCTCTGTCAAAAATGAAAATTCTGAAACCCAGAGAGATAGTGTCCAGTCGCATAGCTAGGGAGCAGCCGAATTAGAACTGACGTTCCCAACACAATACTTTTTTACCATTGTCTGAAAATGTCAACTCCTTCAGCATGGGCTAGCGCCATATTTATGAGCTGTGTAGATGTCTGTATTTTGTTATTTATGAGCTTCCCAGTTCAACACATACATTATTTGAGGCAGCATACTCTTAAATACAGAATAATCCATGCACCAGCGTGGCCATGTTTGTGGAGGAGAATCACTGCTTTCTCCTTTTACTCATACCTGATACCTATCGGTACAAAAGTGCAATGGCTTTGACTTTCAAATTTTTATAATGAAGTAAAGAGATGAGGAGAAAACCCACAGCTTAAAAGAAGACTGCACTCAGAATGGAATGGAAGTGAAAAATAACTCATTCTCTGAATGCATACTGTGTATCACGAAATAGTTGTTAAAACACGTATTATGCTGCAATTCTTAGATTATTTTAATGGGAAAATCTCGGGGTAATGAATCAGTTGTTTAATTTCACAGAAAACAGCTTTAATTGCACAGATATGATGTTATGCTGGTTATGTTTATAGGATTCTGTGAAAAATAAAATTATCTTTCTAATAATTTGTTAGGTGGATGTGAATCCTCAGTAAATGGATCTGACAAATGAGGAATTGGTAATCACTCACCAAATACATATATCTCTATTGGGACTCCTGTTTAAGAACGTTGAAAGAATGAGAGGAGTTGGCGGATAAAAATGCCATATCTTGATTTCACAAAGTGTTTTATTTATTTGTGTTTAACAGTAGAACTTTCTAGAGTACCTCAGCCTGAATTTCACAGGCATCACGATCTATGTTGAATCTTCAACTCATGGAATACCACACTTATGGAATATCAATCAGAGTCCTCAAGCTAACAAAGTGTCTGTTATGGGGGAATGATTTTGGGTGGCGGGAAAAGGGTCAAACTCACAGCCTTTCATTCTGAGCACTTACTCTTCTGGAGTCTCTGGGTGATGCAAACGGTGAATGCTCAGCTGCTAACCAAAAGGTTGGAGGTTCACGTCCACCCAGAAGTGGGTCGGAAGAAAAACCTGGTGATTCACTTCTGAAAAATCAGCCATTGAAAGCCCTGTGGAGCTCAGCTCCACTCTGACCCACATGGGATCGCCATGAGTCAGAGTCTGTTCAACGGCTACTGGTTTTATTCTTCTGGAAACTTGTGAGCAGACAGCTCCCCAAAAGTATCTCAGACGTTTAACAAAGGGAAGGCAAGTCGTGAAGGTAAACATTCTTTTTGCTGTGTAGAGAGCAATAAAATTTAACTCACTTATTTCAATTGAAAAGAAGCAAACTAACACACACTGTAATATATCTTCTCAAATCGGATTTCTAATAATGTTACCATAGCGGCTATATATGCATTAAAATAGCTAGAGGCTTATAAAAGTTTATATAATTATATATTGTGTTTTTATTGAATAAAAAAAGACTTGAAGATTTTGTTGTTGGGTGCCTCAAGTCAGTTCCAACTCATAGTGACCCCATGTGGCAGAACAGAACCACCTCATAGGGTTACCCAGGCTGTAATCTTTACAGGAGCAGATCGCCAGGTCTTTCTTCTTTGGAGCTACTGAATGGGTTTGAACTACCAACCTTTTGTAGTAGAGCACTTAACTGGTGTAGCACTAGGGTTTAGAAATGTAATATTACACAAGGTGTTTTGTTGAAACTTGAAGACATTTTGTCATAGTTGCTCTGTTCCTTTAAGAATCTTTCAACCTGAAATACAGAAGGAAAGTGCCTTAAAGCTAGAGGAAACTCTGTGTTCACCTCAGTCTTGGTTCTTTTATCTCAAAGGCAATTCTTCCTGGAGACACCCTTCTGGTTCTCCTAGTTCCATGTTCTTCACTTTTCCCCTTGGGAAAAATGCCTGAGAAAATGTCTTAGCAAGTGGTTTTTTGGCATGGAAAACAAAAAAAATCAAACGCACTGCCATAGAGTTGATTCCAAATCATAGCAACCCCACAGGGTTTCCAAGGCTGTAAATCTCTGTGGAAGCAGACTGCCACATCTTTCTCCTGAGGAGCCACTGGTGGTTTCAACCTTTCAGTTAGCATCAATCTTTTTAACCACTGTGCCACCAGGGCTCCTTGGAACGGTATAGAAATATATGCCAAAAGTTTTGGCAGGTATCAATTTGCCCATAAATATCACCTTTTCCTACTATTCATTTATATCTTAAATTTCCATCTCTGCTAACGAAGATTTTTGTACCATCATTTATCCAGATCCATTTCAAAAGAATTTGGATCCCTGACCTTTTTAGTGAGAAATGACTTACCATATCCTTGGCTACATTAAAAATCTTGAAGAAACGGAAAATAATTCAATATTTGTAAACTCTACTTAGATATGGTAGTTAGCAAAAAAAAAAAAAAAAAAAAGCATAGTACTATCTTTCGGTTATGACATACTGAAATCCATAGATCCGTAGTACTTTCATGAGGGTTTTAGTCAAAGAAAGGATAATGAATTGGCAGCATTTTATTTCCAGAATCCAGCTGGTTTTTATTTTTGATTTTGCCGTAATCAAACATTACTCGAAAGGAGGCACTCATTGGAGAAGGTTGGGTTTTTGTAGTTGTAGCTTATTTTTTTCCTAGTAGAAGTAGATAAAAAGAAAAAAGAGTTGTGTTATGAAAAGTATATTATATTCAGTCAAACTATTGGTAGCAAAAGCAATTAATACATCAGAAAATACAGACCATTCCTTCCAAGACTGATCACAGAAGTAGATGTTGGCTTCAAGGTCCTATCAGCTCTCCTCCTTCGCCATAAAGCTTTTTTCTCCTCCTCTGAAAACCCCCTGGTGCCCTCTCCTCCATGTGTGGGTTCCTGCAGCTCAGAGATTTTCCCTCTCTACCTCCTCCAGCCCCCACCTCCTGCTGAGCTGGCTTTTTCATTATTATGTTAATACTTTTCCATTTTGCAAAGGGATTCTGCAGCTCACTTTTCAAAAATTGTATAAAGCACTCCCACAGGGAGAGAGGAAAAAAAGCAGTGACACAGCTGACCTTCCAAGGCTAGAAGTCAGAATAAGATTTTAAAAACTGAATATGAACTTGACCCGTTAGTTACTTTTTGCTGGAGACAGGGACGTTTATATCTAGTTATTCAAATATAGCATATTTATCTGTACCTGTGTTCTCTCTCTTCTCGTTCGGTTTACCCTCTCACTTCTCAATTGTGTCCTTAAAAAAAAAAAAACAAAAACAAAAAACCTCACTATTTGATTTCCCGTTTCCTAAATGAAAAAATGATCAGTAATGTAGGGGCAATTGAATCAAAAAACCAAATAAAATGACAAAATGTTAAGTTCTATAGAATGCAATTATTACTGAAGTTTTCAGTTTTCTTTTTTGCAAAAAGTAGCTGATATTATAGATATACATATGCATACATATATGTTTGCTCAGCAGATGAAAAGGTGAGCTAACTCAGCAAAGCATATTTTGGAGGACACTGGATGGATATAGAAGCAAATATCCTTTTCTACCCCTATCTAACACTTGTTGTTAATTACCATCAAGTTGGCCCCCAACTCATGGTAACCCTATGCACAGTAGAAAAAAATGCTGCCTGGTCCTATGCTGTCCCCATAATAGGTTGCAGATCAGACCATTGTGATCCATAGGATTTTCACTGTCTGATATTTGGAAGTAGATCGCCAGGCTTTTCTTCCTAGTCTGACAGATGGATAGTGGTTGCTCATGAGGTATACTGGCCGGGAATTGAACCTGGGTCTCCCACGTGGAAGGTGACAACTCTTCTAACACTCACCTCTTGTTCTTGGTTACTGGCAAAATAGCAGCCAGCGCAGAAGACAAAGAGCTCAGGTGACCCTCACCTGCATACAGGGGTAGGGTGGGACCGTGCTCTTATGTCTTGCCCTCATGTATGTTTTTCTGTTTCCTGTTGAGCTAGGTCACACCTTGACCTAACAGGGGACTGTCTTGTCCTGATGAGAGCCACATCTTCCCCAAAGAACCTTTGTGGGGAAATGCTAGGCTCTGTTTTTGTAAGCATGTATTATTGCCAGTAAGTATAAAGAGATGGCCATCTTTACCCTGCTTTTGTCTGTTATCAGTGGCTTCACCTCATAGTCATGTAATTTGCCTTATTGGTGATTGTACCGTCTTCACTACAAAGCATGTGTATGTAATTTATATTTAAAATGGAACTACAGCCCTTCATTTCACATGGTGTGTTTCACTGAGGACCTACCCTTTCCCCAGCTGGGTGTCATATGCTAAAATCACAGGGGCATGAGGTGCTTTTTGCTTTCGAGGGCAAAGGATGGAATCAGACAGGTAAACTAGCAATAACCAAACAAGTAAGAATGGAATCTGTAATGAATGTGAATGAGTGGTTTTTGTTCTGGTGGATGGTGAAGTCAGTAAGGAGCTAGTGTGGCAGTATCCTGGGGAGAAGGCATGAACACGGACATCAAGTTCTCTCTGGAGCTCAGCTTCCATAAAGGAGAAAACTGAACGATAGTTGAGTTCTACTTCCCAAACTATGCACAAGATGATTTAAAATGAATGGCAAAGAGTAGTGATGGTCACTCTAAACTGTAATGCACTGTATCCTCAAGCAGATTTCTCATCCAGGGACTTAAAACCCAGCCTTGAGCCGCGTC
>NW_004444112.1:640796-646036 GCF_000243295.1 Trichechus manatus latirostris
AGAAGGTAATACATGCAGACTTGTCATATATTTTGTAATTACCTTTGTATTCATCACGGAGTCCCCGTAGCATAAGGAAGGGAGGAAATGGTGGTGTTTCAGCCCCAAATGAGTTTAAAACTATGGTGTATTGCATTACACGATCCTATTAATAATTAAACTCTCTGTCACTTACCAACAACATACATTCCAAATTAAATTTAAGCAAAAGGGAAAAAGAGATCATTTGGGACTGAATTAGTGGGCTTCGGAGAGAAATAAATAATAATCAAACATCTGTGTTCTAAATAGTACGTGCTTTATCAGACAAACAACTGTTAACCGTCTCATTGTATAAAATTGCTTGGGGAAAACACGGTAACTGGAAAGCAAAGTTTCAGTCAGAAATGGGGGGAGGTGAGAAAAGTTCATTAACAAGTCAGAAGTGATTGAAAGTTGCTGTGTTGGGATATCATCTTCTTGCCTTCCGTCTTCGTTGGCAAAAGGGAAAGCATATTGACTTAAGTGCACAATCCCGTGGACCACCTCAAAGTCATTGAGGATATCACCCTGTCCTAAGAAAGGCAAAGAATAAAAATATAACGTCAAACTCTGTAATTGCTGAGTTGCCAGGAAGCCTGTCGGTGGTGAAGGTTATGAAAGGGAATTTATTTTTTTGCAAGGAGGGAAGAGAGAAAAGACACAGAATTAATAAACAAATGGGTAAAGAGGGAGAAATTAATATCACCTCAACTCCGCCAGCGCTCGGGTGGAGGACGTGACATTACCGCGGCAGGGCATCCGTTGGAGAAATGACCTAAATAAAACAGCCGTAAGTAACCACTAAATTCGCTCGTTAACGGAGTGTAATATTTCATAAAACAGGAGCAGTTTTTTTTTTTTTTTTTTTTTTCCTGTCTTGCCACAGTGACATTTATCTTCCAGTTGCTCATAAATCTAGCCTGGCTGCTACCGACATTGTCAGAGTGAGTATAGCGATTAGCTATTCTGATCATATATTAGGGTCTGTCTTGGTGCCGGCTCTCCCCTAAACAGCCTGCCTGCGTTCTCTTTGTGTTGTTGGCCCTAACACAGAGCAGGACACCAATGAATGGTTGGAAGCTCGCTGCAAACTCAAATGCGTGATCTTTGTGGAGGGAGAGGCTCCTCCTGACGCCTCGCTCCTAATTGCCAGCCCTCTCTGGGCCTCGCCTGCCTGGATCCACGTCGACTGCAGCGCAGTGTTCAGACACCTTGTACGCCGGCGACTGTCTGTCTTCTTCTTAGGTAACTGTGTTAAAATATCCTATCCCAGCTGTAACACTTGTTTTACAAGAGCCCTGGTTTTGTCTGACACAATATGGAACAACATTTGTCATTCGTTATCAGGGGTGATATATTTGTTAGCCTGCAGAGAAACATCTGCTGTGCTTTAATCTCCAGTGTGCAGGCCAATATTCATAGGATACAGCTGCATAAAATCACAGCGTTAGACGGGCTGTCCAGCCTGACACCGGCTTGCTGGCAGGCAGACAGTGGCAGATTTTATTATCTCCCTCTTACATATTTATTGATGTCAAATATTTCTGAGGATCCATGCATTACATCTCCTTTTATGCGTTGTTGTTTTGCAGTGACAAGCCATCGACATCCAAATGAGAAATTTATGTTACATATTAAATATGGACATCTGAATGATTATCAAATCTATAGAAGCCAAGCCTGGCCGATCACCCCTAAATAATGGATGAGAAGTGGATGTGACTCAATTTGTTCCGCATAAAACCCGGCGACCTCTGCCTCCTGCCCCACCCGCTGCACTGTCATCGTTTGCTTCTGTTCATCTCGCTCGGCATCACTCAATAAAATCTGCACGTGCTAAAGGGAATAACCTTGGTCAAGAGTATGGATAACGGAACAAGAGCAGTTCCTCTTCTCACAGGGAGAGACATCCTGCATCCGTGTGCCTCGATGTGGACGTCAATGCTTCATGATGATGGGAGCTTCCAAAGTGTGCATGAAGGATGCTGGGAAGCGTGTTGGTGAGGACCGATGAGGGCAACCTGGCCATGGGAAGGGACGCAGGGGGTTGCCATGTGAAAGAATTTGGTCTTCCTGGATCATTTGTTGGGAAAAAATAATAATAATATGATTGCTCTGATATATATGTGTATGTACATATACTACAGTGAACTTAAAATAAAAATAAAATAAATGGATATGCATTGGGTTATAGTTAGGTTTTCAGAATTGTGGTAACTCTATGATGTAAAACATATTCAACTGGTATCTTCGTTTTGGAATAGCTTACTTAAACTATACTTTTTTAATACACTTTATTTGTTAATATTTTTTATTGTGGTGAAAATCCAAGCCCTGGCAGTAAGCACTTGACTGCCCATCAAAAGATCTGTGGTTCAAACCCACCAGCTGCTCCATAGGAGAAAGATGTGGCAGTCTGTGTCCATAAAGATTTCAGGCTTGAAAACCATACGGGGCAGTTCTACTCCGTCCTATAGGGTCAATATGAATCGTAGTCAACTTAATGGCAAGGGGACAGGTGATGAAAATGTATGCAACAAAACATAAACCAAGTCGATGATTTCTAATTCATGACATTGATTACATTCCTCAAGTTGTGCAACCCTTCTTGCTATCCTTTTCCAAATAATTCCACCACCGTTATTATAAACTCAATGCCCCCTAGACAAAAAGTCCCCCTTTCCCCTCCTCCTCACCCCTGATAACAACTGCTAATTTTTGGTTTCTATATATTTGCTTAACTTAAATTATTCTTAATATCAGCTTCGTTTGGGATTGCACCAGAGAAAACTCGACTTTCTTCCTGCTATGTCCTACCCTCCAAATGGCTGCCACAGTTTTATGGCTAACTGGCCATTTTATGTCCTCAGCAAGTAGCCACTGCTAGCTCAGTGTTGAGCATGTGTGTTTACTGACTAAGGGCAGATACATGCACATATGGATGAATGGCTCAGCATGAGGGCTGTTTCAGTAAGAGAGTGATTTGTGGAAGAGGCAGGGCTGGACCTGGACTCAAAGCGGGGGTTAACTAAAGGGAGGCTCCACATGGGCCAAACTCTGCAGGTAAAGGTGATGGAGAAGTAAGAGTTAAGTTGAGTAAATACAGTAGGAATGCCCTTACATAACGAAGTAAGAAGGTTTTACTTCACATGAGAGGCAAAGGGAAGTAACTGAGGTTCTTGATCAGGGGCATAAAACCAAAAAAATAAATAGAACCATTGCTATCAAGTCGATTCCAACTCATAGCTACCCTATAGGACAGAGTAGACCTGCCCCATAGGGTTTCCAAGCCTGCAATCTTTATGGAACAAACTGCCACATCTTTCTTCTGGGCAACAGCTGATGGGTTCAAACCACTGACCTTTTGGTTAGCAGCCAAGCACTTAACCACTGCACTACTGGGGCTCCTGATCAGGGGCATACTAACACAATATTATTTTAGGAGTATTCAATTAAACGTGTGTATAGGATGGATTCAAGAGACTATGGCTGGGAGAAAAATTAGTGGTGTAAACGATATTGCAGTAATGCAGAGTCCATTGATGATATATAGAGAGGCAGTATTTGAGTTTCCTGTGGCTGCGGTAACAAACTACCGACACAACAAAAATTGACCATCTTACAGTTCTGGAGGTCAAAAGTCCAACACGGACCTCACTGGGCTAAATCAACGTGTGGGCAGGACTGCTTCCTTCTGGAGTCTCTAGGGGAGAATCTGTTTTTTTACTTTTTCTGGCCTCCAGAGGCCACCCGCATTCCTTGCCTTGTGGGCCCTTACTTCATCTTCAAAGCCAGCAATGGTAGGTCAAGTCCTTCTCATATCACATCACTGTGACATTCACTCCTCTGATTCCCTCTTCCACACTTAAGGATGCTTGTGAATACATTGGGCCGACGTGGATAATTCAAGCTAATTTCACTATGTTAAGGTTAGTTGATTAGCAACCTTAATTCCATCTTCAACCTGAATTCCCCTTTCTGTGTGGCATAACATATTCACAGGTTCTGGGGATTAGGACATGGAAATTTAGGGGAGGAGGGCATTATTCTGCCTAGGACAGGCAGAGAGAATATAAAAGCAAAATATTCAAAATAGAGCACAAAGGAAAAAATTGTTGGGACTTGACGAATAATTTCATAAAATCAATGAAGGGAACACAAACATTTCCATGAGAAATGGGTTATGAGATTAGAGATGTGAATAATTTATTTTCACTGTAACAATAACACAAAATAGCATTTATTAAGTGCTTACACTCTACCAGGCACTGTCTTACATATATAACCTCCTTTAATTTCATTTGATTCCTACAATTCCATTTTACAGATTAAACAAATAAATAAGCAATAACAAAAACAACAGTACAACTAAGGCTTAAAATATGACCTCAAGGTCTATATGTATACTTGGAAATGATTAGGTAAAGTATGTTAGACAACAGGCTTTTTTTTTTTTGACTCCTTCATATCTTCCACTGAATCTAATTTTACTGGAGGGTAGAAAGTAAAATGGGTCTTACGGCAGCCAACCACTTCAGGTAGTCTCTGTGGGTAATGCCTGAGACTATTGTCCATTGTGTTATGATAAGCATTCAGAATATACTTTTATGGACTGGTGCATTCTTATAAGGCTTGAGATAAATTAAAATTCCAAAGCTATGGAATTGTCTTAAAATCCGTTTCCTTATCTGTAGTATGTTCAGTAATGAATCTCTCCTGTCTATCTTTGCTTCATTCATCTTCCGAAGTGCTCCTTTTATAAGAAAATACAAAGCTTTTGTTTAAGCAAGATACCATTGTTTTCAGGACCTGATTAATTTTTCCCATTTTTGTCTTTTTTAATACAGACGCTTAAATAAATATAAAAATCACAGTGACTTGTACTCACTGACCTTTCTATTTCTAAAAATATACCTTTCTTTTGAAAACTTAAGGGGGAGAGGGCTAACATTTAAACCATCGCTCTAAACATCTTCATTAGATCTGAAAACCATAGGTGTTTCCAAAATCACAACAAATAGACTAACCAGTACCAGTGACCATCATGTTGACTCTGACTCATGGCACCGCCGCGTGTGTCAGAGTAGAACTGTGCTCGATAGGGTTTTCAATGGCTGATTTTCAGAAGTAGATCTCCAGGCCTTTCTTCTGAGGTGTCTCTGGATAGACTCAAACCTCTAACCTTTCAGTTAGCAGCTGAGCAGTTAACCATTTGTATC
>NW_004444112.1:647273-648684 GCF_000243295.1 Trichechus manatus latirostris
AAGGAGATAAGTGACAGTATTACAATTCCAACGTGAGGTCCCCTTTGTGGTTTTTAAGCCACGGAATAACAAGGATAGCTTCGAAGACACACGCAAAGTGAGGGCTGGGAAGTCCTGCAGGGACACAGAAAAGGCATGAGCTTAAAGATAGGGAGATGTTCAAAGTTTACATTAAAACTTGCCATCAGCGGGGAGCCTTTAATCTAGCAAAGCGATTACACCACATGAGGAGTGTCCCCAGGGTACCTACACGCATTTTATTTACTTTTAATGCAGATCTCCATATGGTCACTGTGGTCTGATACACAAAATTTTCGGGCAAGGAGAGAAGGGCAACTTTTTCTTATTCTGCATTGATAGGTATTAGCAATTTGCCCAGACTCCGGTGTTATGAACTGCAATACAAATATCACCTAATTTCTATTGTCTGGCTGTCACAAAGCAGACACACACTCATGATGTTTGCATTTTGTTTCAATGTTAACAACGACTATGGTGATGGGACTCAGTGCTTTTTACGCCCCGCCCCCCATCAGATTTCTCCCAGCATTCCGGGCGGGCCCCTTTCACAAGTCTGCCTCCACTAGTTACCAGTTGTTGGAAACCATAGTAACAGTGAGCAGTCCAGATCCTTCTCTGGCCCTTGGAAGCCATGTGATTTGTGCTGGGAAGTTAACGTTAGCAATAAAGTACCATGCCTATCTGTTAATCAGCTCGAAGATGGCAGCGGTTCCACTTCTGCATGACTGTGGGGCAAGGGCAGAATAAAGCATGGGGCCCGGCATCACTCAGGAAGAAAAATTCTATTTTGTCACCGGTGAAAATCAATTCTGATGATTCAAACCCTTCTAATGAAGAATTTAATGCTCCCCACATCACTTGTGAAAAATACAATGCTTCAATCAGGAGGTATTGATACAATCAGGGCTAGAATTCGGTGCCTACCTTGACTACCTTTGAAAATCCTTAACTTATGGGGCCTGTCAACCACTGCAGGAAAAAAACCTTACAGTACTCATCTAAGTTAAAATTTTCCTGTAATAAACTCTAATTTTCGTGGTGATATCCCCCGCCCACCCCCGTGAAGAAGGAAAGGACATAACCAGTGTTTTAATTTTGATGTTATTTATAGACTTAAAAGATTTGGTATACTGATATATATTTTTTTTTTCCTTTCATTATCTGATGGGATTGAGTAGAGGTATGTACAACACTGCAAAGCTGATCTCGGGAGATGGGAAAACGCTCCCATTTCCAGCGTCAGGGAAATCAAATGCAGTAGACTTTTTTGGTTCAAGTTATTATTTTGAAGGAAATCATGTGTGTTAAAAGAACTTGTAGGATATTTTCTACTAATATAAGTTTGCCTTTTAAATGCTTCCCAGGGAGGCAGCACCCAGCTGTGCGGAGG
>NW_004444112.1:650486-651547 GCF_000243295.1 Trichechus manatus latirostris
CTTCCCAGAACGTAAGGTGTCTTCCAGGATAAAGATTTGGTTCCAGTTTTGACACACATTCTAAGATGCTCATTCTGCTCATAGTTTGAGGGGTATCCTTGGGGCATAAATTGGTATGACTAGATGCTGTTAAAGATCAGGAATTTAGGCTAGACCTATGTGCAACAGCAAAAACGTGCTTTAATTTTATGAGGCCACGCTATCACTGCTGCCTAATAGCTTCAGGCTCCATCCTTGTCCAAAAGGCACTGGTTTGGAGCATATGTTCACCAAGAAAAAAGGAAAAAGATAAAGAAATTGAGCAGGAGGAGGAAGAGCACACACGTGTGCAGTCAGCTCCTGACAGGCATGATTTGATTTAATTGTCCCATCAGTATGAGTTAAATGTTGTATGATCCTGCCTTCATAGATGCAATGCTAAGCTTTTTCAAGGTTGAATAAGTTGTCCCAATCCGCACAGCTCGTAACTGAAAGAACAAAATTTTGAACTCTGGTCCTTTCTAAGCTAATGGCATGTGTTTAGCCACCCCATGGCACTGCTTCACCCTGCTTCCTTATGTTAAACTTGATCTTGCCCCACAAGTGTGAACTGCACAATATATAGAGGAAAACCCTCAGACCCAGCAGAATGAACCGCTGAAGTATCAAAGTAAAACAAGCACGTCTCCTAGTTTTTCCAGAAAGGTAACACTTTCTAAGCTAAATACCATGTGACCTTTGGTTCATCACTTTCCCCTTCTACCACCAAGATCTCTAAAGCATAAAGAAATCAGACAACAGATACTCTGAGTCAGACTCACAGGTGGGTATCACTAAGCAGGACTCTATGTCCTTGAACTCCTTCCTTCTGTCTTCTCAGGTGCTTTGCCCCTGACTTCCTCTGCACCACTGTGTTAAGTTGACATTGTGTTAGCCAAATGTGGTGTCTCATAATGGATTCATACCAATTCATGCCGTAGCATAATGGAAACATACCAATGATCATAAAGATGGGGCAGACCCGGGCAACGTTTTCTTCTGTTGTGCATAAGGTCACCAAGAGTCAGAGCTGACTCGACCAA
>NW_004444112.1:653094-654526 GCF_000243295.1 Trichechus manatus latirostris
TCACCTTCTTTCTGGGGCTGCACTTGTTTCTCCGTTTCTTGCCACCAAAAGATTTCAATTTGTAGAGACCTGTAGTGTAAGTACAAAAAAAGGTGTTTTGTCATCACCAAAATGGGAAATGCACATGAAACTTGAGATCCTGGGATATTTAGAATTGAGGCTGCAAATTCTGAGTTGCTCCTGCAATTGATCTTTTCTACTCTGGGAGTAGAGGATGTGAAGAGCTTTTCTTACCTATCTTCAAGAAACCAAAACCAAACCCAACCCCTTTGCCACTGAGTCAATTCCAACTCATAGCGACCCTATAGAGAGGCAAAAGTATCTACATATAAAAATATGTGTGGAAAACTTAAGGTTTGCATGAAAGAAAACATGTTTATTGTAAGCTAACCCAAGGTTATTTTTTTAAATTTCTTAGGAAGCTTAAAAAAAAATCTCAAAACTTAGTCCACACTGACTTTTAACATTATCAGAAGAAAGAAAGGAGAGAAGTATAATCAGTCAACAACCAAAAATAACTTAGAGTGATATACTAGAGATAATATTTTCTTGTCCTATCATTTTAAAGCATGTCATTGACTAAAGTATAAGTAGCCTCCAATACAGACCTTTGCCCCTGAATTGTAACCAGGGATCAATTTTATTTCCATCCTCCAATCGAGAGCGAGGCTGACACAGGCTTAGAAATGTATTTCATCTTGATTTAGTAAATTTCATTTATCCATCTCCATTATTTACTCAGATGCTAAGAGCACATCTTTTCCTCGCTATTTGTCCCTAATTGATGAGGTGGACATGCGTGTGGACCCCGGAGTTTCTGTAAAGACTGTCTCCAGCCTTTGATAGACTGTGCATGAGCGGCTTTTTAAAACTTATGATGGTCTCAACTGTGGCCACGGCGGTACTTGATATTAATGAAAAGCATGACTGTCGCATCCTGGCAAGCAATCTAATTAAATCTGGAGATTTCAATAAAATGAGTTCGAAATCAATAGGTCAATACTGAAACCACTTAAGAAAATGTAAGTATGATAAACTGAGATTTAGCTAAAGAAGATAGTGGGCATATCACTCAGCATTCTATTCAGACTCAACACAGTCTACATACATCTTGAGTTCCCCTAATCAATTCTTATCAAAAGTTACTTCTTTCTTGCTCACAATTCAGAGGATCCAGATGAATATCTCAGGCAATACCATGGCCATAGGCTTCTCTACCACTAAAGATATTTTTAGATGGGGTCAAAGGGGAGCAAGGTCAAAACGAACGGGGTAGTACACCAGAGACACAGCCCCCATTTCTGTGACTCAAGGCGCCTGCTAGCTGGAGAGACCATAGGCATTGGACCCATCAGACTCAGAAAAGTCAAGAGTTAGATGACCGTCTGGTGAACCAGATAGCTGAGTTATTTGACTTGTTGTTGTTGGGTGC
>NW_004444112.1:655937-656986 GCF_000243295.1 Trichechus manatus latirostris
GACTCAAGAAACTCCTACAATGCAGAATAATAGTTCCCATGATGAAGGAATATAGGAGGGATTCCTAAGTCTGGCTAGGAAGTCTGATAGGACCACACAGGACAGAGCACCTGAGCTGGCCCCCAAAGATGAGCCCCGTGGTCACATCAGCAGAGGAATTCCGTTCAGGAGGGTCAGCATGGGAGGTGTCTGGGTTCCGAGGGCTATGAGCAGGGGAGCAGGGTGAGAGCATAGAGGGCCAAGGTGAGGCAGAGGGGGCTGAGCAGGGACAAGGGGCCAGGCCATGTGCCCTAAACCATTTGTGTTGAATAGTAGAGGCTAGTCATTTCCAGGGTTTTTACATTGGCCTCAGAACCCTTTGACAGAACATCCAACACATAAAACACACGCAAACAGTCAATGTGCAGCAGAGATAAAGGTGTAGGTCCTTGGCCAAGGGTCAGAATTCAGCCCCTGTGGAGGGGTGTACACCACGGGTTGTTCCTTCACAGCCTCTGCTTGTGAACCCTTCTTAGTTCTGCCTACTTGTTAAATGCTATTCCTGAAAGTTCCATGCTTGCTCCATTGCTCTTTTCCTTCCATGCATTCCCCTGGGTTAACACAGCTAATGCTTTGTTTCCACTACACTTTCCTGCTGAGGGTTTTGAGCCCCCTACTTTCTTGAGCTCCTGTCTAACTGTAGCTGACCCTCCACAAGTACCTCAAACTACCAGTTGCCATTGAGTAGACCCCAACTCATGGTGACCCCATGTGTGTCATAGTAGAACTGTACTCCGTAGGATTTCAATGGCTGTTTTTTCAGAAGTAGGTTGCCAAGGCTTTCTTCTGAGGTACCTCTGGGTAGATGCAAACCTCCAACCTGCAGGTTAACAGCCAAGTGCCTTAACCATTTGCATTATCCAGGGTCTCCAAACTCTACATGTCTTAAACTGTACTCATAGAGTTACTTTTCTCCCAAGTCTCTTTCTCTGGTGGTTTCCAACTCTTAATGAATTACATCATGATCCTTCTGTCTCCAAGCTGGAAACCACAGAGTCATCCTAGATACC
>NW_004444112.1:658865-673266 GCF_000243295.1 Trichechus manatus latirostris
AAAAACAAATTTAAGAGAAAGGTGGATATTTTCTAAACATCAAGAGATAGTTATTTACTAATTGTTCTGTGTAGGCTAGGAGCTTTTTTATTATGAATAAGTATAGTTCAACCATATATATACTTTAATTAAAACTATCACTCCTAAGTACTTAAGAGCTGCTGTATGTAAAACATCAACAACACACACAACCACTTAGCATTTTGCTTATACTACTTATAGTTGTCTATCTCTCTTTGTTCTTCTGCCTGTATTTTTGCTACATTACCACACACACATGCTAGACAGAAAATCGAGGAAAACTTCCTTGGGAACTGAAGATATATCTTTTTTTTGGGGGGGGATCCCTGAGTCGTCTACTGCAATGTCTATCATAGTCGAGGAACTCATAAATATTTTTGAGTTGTATTAAACTGATTATGCACGTGGTTAATTATAGAATTCTTAAACGAAGTCACTTAGTATGCATTGCCGCTCCTCTGTTACTGGGCTGGCACCAATTTGTTGTTTACTGATTTACGCTAATTCAAACAGTTTATAATATGTCAGAATTTTTCCAGGGGTTATAGAGTCCATGCTTTTGGGGAAGCTTGCACAGACACTGATAATTAGTACATTAGCCGTTGGGTTGTTTGCTTTTATTATGGTTTCTGTAAAGGGGAAAAAAAAAATACATGGATATGTTAAAAAAGTAAAAAATAAAAAGCACCTGGGCAGGTACACAAACAACACACAATTTAAATGTATACCAGACTCTCATAATCACATACTCTCCTACCAACCACTGAGCTCCTGATTTTTATCAGAAATTGGAATAATTCATTCAGCTATACACTGATAAAGTAATGGCAATGACTTCACATCACATAGATTTCCAATGAAAACATCGCTCTCAGACACTTATGAATAAATAACCAAATTTTTTGTTTGCATATTTTACATTACCAGATCTTACTCCTTCCATTTCAAAATGACAGTCTCTCCCATTGGTTTTAATTATAATGAATCTTTATGAAATTATCCCTTGGCCTCAATCACATATATTGATTTATTAAATTAATATTCACAGAGAGTCTGGTAACAAGCCTAGCTGATGTGATAATTAATGAAACAGTGTAATCCCCTTGCTACATTTCAATACTTGAAAAGAAAAGATGTGGCAAGGCATTGGGAAAAAATATTTTGTAAACAAATGACAAGACAATTTGTGGCATTAAAAGTAACCTTCATTTTTTTTTTTTTGTCTAGAACTTAATTTTATATTAAGAAAGAAAAATAAAACTTTAACTTTGTGACAGGCACATTTTTGAGCTATAATTCAATTTATCCTTGCAAAATAATGTATTTTCTTGCCCTGGGGATAAATTCATCATCTTAATAGAGAAATGTAGTTAACTCTTGGTTTGTCATTTCAACTTCAAAGTCTAATTTATATACTATGTATATTTTAAATCCTAGATCGCTGAATTTATCAGAAGCTGTTATTCTCACTTATAGATGTCATGGGATTAAAAATGAAAACAGTTTTATAACTATGATACCCAAACTTTTAGCTTAATAAGAAATTCAACAGTTAAAAAAGTCTTTCACAAAAGCCCTCATTATTTCATAAGTTTTCAAAAATCCTTTTAAAACATACTTGATAACCTTTAACTGTAGGAGGTATCAACGAGAAAGGACACAGACTGAATTTCCCTATTAGGCCAGGCCAATCTGAAATCTGCTTTGGAAGAATGGGACACTTCAATAATACTTCTTAATGTTTTATCACCTGTTGTTTATTTTTCTAGGGAAACTTCCAAAAAGATTTTGAATTTTTATAAAATCATCATTAAATTTCAAAATTTATAAATAAATACAAATTGTAACCACTATATATGTATATGTGCGTATTTATATATATATTGTTTCCTGGTAGAGTAAAATGTTTATATCTAAGAATTCCTAAAATAAGAAACTTGTTGATAGCAGAAATCCTAACCTTCCTCCTTTCTCATGCTCCCGTCTGATGTTCTGAAAGCTACAGGCACGAATTACAGTTTCAGGATCAGCATGAGGAAGCAGATTCTCTCGGCATCTCACGTGAAACAATAGAAAATAACAAGACTTCTTACGTTTATGAAAAGCGCACGAATCAGTCTATGACTGCATTTCTGTAACTCATATGCTATTTCTAAGTATTAGGAATGGTTGATGGGCATGAGACGCAGGGAGGGTGAGGGATTGGAGCAAGTCACACAGCAACAGTAGTTTGCAAAGGAGGACGGGAGAGAGAGGAAGGAAAAGAGGAAGAGAGAGAGGAGGAAAAGTAGGGACAGAGGAAGGAAGGAAGGGAGAGAGGAAGGAAAAGGAGAAGAGAGGAAGAGAGGAAGGGAGAGGGAGGGAAGGAGGGAGGAAGAGAGACAGAAAGAAGGGAGGGAGCGAGGGAAGGGGAAAGGAGGGAGAGAGAGAGGAAGAAAAGGAGAGAGAGAGGAAGCGGGAGAGAGGGAAGAAGAGAGGAAAGGAGAGAGAGAGGAGGGGGAGGAAGGGAGGAAGGTAAAAAGAAGGGAGGGAGGGAGGGAGGGGATGGATGGAAGAAGGATTACGGCCTTCTTAAGCTGCCCATCATCCGTCCCTGACAGGGCTCACAACTCCATGTCAAAGCAGATAACAAGAACCACAGTGTAAAACTGCCTGACTTTTATTTCTGCCTTTCCAAGCTATTGGCTCCTTCACTAATAATCGGGATTTATTACTGGACCCATCTGCTGCCTCTGTAAGGTCAAAAGGTAAACCACAGCCATGGCTGAGCCACCATCAAGGTAGCTGGCAGCAAATGGACCCTGACAAGTGTACTTTTAAAAGAATATTGTAGCAAGAGCACTCTGAGCATGAAAGTCACACTGATAAAGAAAATAAAACCTAAAATACTAAAAAGATGTCAAGTTTTAACCCATTAATCCAAGTGATAGAGTCAGGCTGTCAGTCTTGTATCTGAGCCGCAGTCAGAAAGAAGAATGGGCTCCCCACTCCCAGAGCTTCGGGCATTCTCCACCCCTGCACATCACATCTTACAGTACTCCTGGTGCCACTCTCAGATGCCCGCCTGCAAATGTGGACCCTCAAGAGGAGAGGGTGGTCAGCGTTGCCACCTTACCCAACTTCTCAATGCTGTATCTGACTTGAAAAAAAAAAAAAAACCTTTATTTTTTGCTATCTACTTTCTGGGAGGAGTGTCCACAGCCAAGGGGTTCAGGTGTTTACTAGATATTCTTTTTATAAATATTGTGAAGGCTGGCCAATTTCGTCAGTGCATTTTTTCTATGTATTCAATACTGTCAAGCGGATGCCCTTAAGATTAAACTTTCCTGATGATCTGGTTTGTGTGCTCTTTATCCGTTTCAGGCCAGGAAACTCCTTTTACTTTTCATTTCCAGCTGAGAATGAGAAGTAAAAAGGGCAAGGAGTTGGATGTAGATACAGCCATCTCTTTTCCGTTAGAGGTGGAGAATTCACCTCACAGTTTGAGAACAAATTAGAAGGCAGCAAAGAATTGCTCACTTTGCCTCAGCTAATGCGTTAAAGAGGTTAGCCACTTCCATGCAGCAGCCCCCAAAACAAGCCACAGGTGACTAACAACACACGTAAATCCTTATAATTCCTCCACTTTCTAGGTCATTCATTGCCAGCTCTATTTTCTTGTTTTTACCTTTCTCCAAACCAAGAACTCAGCAGAGATGGACACTGGCAGCCATCTATATAAAACAGAATCAACCCAAGAAGCTCCGCTGGTGCAGTGGTTAAGCACTTGGCTGCTAACCAAAAGGTCGGTGGTTTGAATCTACCAGCCACTCCCTGGGAGAAAGACCTGGCAGTCTGCTCCTGTAAAGGTTACAGCCTTGCAAACCCAAGGGGCAGCTCTACTCTGTCTTATAGGGTCACTATGAGTTGGAATCAACTTGATGCCAATGGGTTTGGTTTTGGTTTTGGAAGCAACCCAATAAGATAGATGCCCCTGCCCTGCCCTTCAGGCTTACTGAGCCCCACCTCCTTAGAGCAGCAGGTGTCAAATATATCACAGCATCTTCTACCTGAAGTGGTGTTATTGAGACTCATCATTCCCCTTGGTCAAGGATAGCTGTGTGTCCACCTTGTGGGATGACAACGATGAGCCCTTAAGATGAGGAAATGAGAGATCAATGCTCTGTCCAACAGTGGCTGATGCCATGGCTTGCCAACCTATTCCTACTCTCCCCACATAGAAACAAACACACACACATACATACACACACATTTCTGTTCAAGTCAATGTGCTTGGCTGCTAAAAAAAAAGGTTGGAGGTTTGAGTTTACCCAGAGGAGCCCTGGAAGAAAGGCCTGGTGATCTACTTCTGGAAAATCAGCCATTGAAAACCTATGGATCACAGTTCTACTCTGATACACAGGAGTCGCCATGGGTCAAAATCAACTCAATGGCAACTGGTTTGGTTTTCCTTTTTTCCTCAACATAGTGCTTCAGATCTAAGACCTTTTAGGGTGCAACTGTTGTTAGGTGCTATCAAGTCAATTCTGACTCAAAGTGACCCCATGTGACAGAGTAGAACTGCCCCATAGGGTTTCCTAGGCTGTGATCTTTAAAGAAGCAGATCACCAGGTCTTTCTTTCGCAGAATGGCTGTGTGGATTCAAACCTCCAAACTTTATTAGAGTGCTTAATCATTTGCACCACCAGGGCTCCTTTTAGGGTGCAGCTAACTCCCACCATATGCCAAGGATCTGATGGTTTCAGCTCAGGAGGCAGGGTTTTATGTTGAATAATGGTATTTATCACAGATAGGTTTATAAACATAAACTGAGTAATTAAACTGCTGTTTCTCACAAAAATTTACCAAGTTTATCTTAGAGAGATTAAACATAGACATTTTCCATTTTTATTTAATGTATATTTATATTATATTATAATATTCTATACGTGTGTATGTGTGAGCACACGCACGTGTGTGTGTATACCAGTAACCAGTTGTCGTCAAGCAGACTATGACTCATGGCAAACCTGTATACGTATTTAGGCCGTTCTGCTGGGAATGACACATTTTGCTATGTATGTTAGTGACTACTAATTACCACATTGAACTTTTAGAGAAGGCTTTATTCTTTTAGACTGATTTCAAATACATTCTTTTCATAATCTGATAATACATTGATATGTGATGTAAAATAAATATTATGCCCTAATTCTTTTGAATGTATACCTATGAGCAGAATCATTGGGTCATATTGTAATTCCATGCTCATGTTTTTAAGAAACTGCCACACAGTTTTCACAGCAGCCGCACCAGTTTGCACTTCCACCAGCAATGCATGATGGTTCCAGTTTCTCCGAGTCCTCACCAATACCTGTTGTCTTCCTTTCTTTTTTTTTTTAACCATAGCCATCCTAGTGTGTATGAAGTGATATCTCATTGTGGTTTTGATTTGCATTTCACTAATGACGTTGAGCATTATTTTATGGGTTTGTTGGCTATTTGAATTTCATCTTTGGTGAAATGTCTATTCAAGTTCATTGCCCATTTTTAATTTAGTTTGTTTGTCTTTTTGCTGTTGAGTTGTAGGAGTTCTTTTTACACTCTGGGTACTATATCTTACTCAACATATGGTTCCCAAAAAACTCTCTCAATCTGTAGGTTGTCTTTTAACCTTCTTGATGCACAGAAGTATTTAATTTTGATGAAGTCCAACTTATCTACTTTTGCTTTTTAGTTGTGAAGGATGAATGTGGGGGAGAGGTAAGGGAGGCCTGAGAAAAGCCCTAATTCTACTCCCCAGGGAAGGACTGGTTGTTCTGGGCCTCTTGGAAGATAGGGCCAGAAATAGCAAAAGGGATTCTCTATCCCAACCCCATCCCACCATCACAAAGCCTAAAGGGAGCAAGATGGGAATCTTCCCCCAAAGAGTTGCATGAACGTGGCAGAAGGAAACCACAAAGAAGGTCTGGCAGAGCCCCATGGCAGGGGAGGGAGGACAAGATGGGTCCGGGGCCAACAGTTCTACCTGATAATCAAAGACCAGACCAGACAAGGAAACATCCAGGAGAGGCAGGCCACGCCCCACCCTCTCCACCTTCTGTGGCTAATGAAGCCCATGGAGTCTCTGCACAAACCGTACATTGTCTGAAATTACCTTTTCCCCACCTCCATGGAATGGGACTCAAAATGCAAATTAGCTCAGTGATTCAAAGTTTTTAAAAGAGGAAGATGTGTTTTTTGCATTGTTAAATGTGTAGACTGACATTCAGTATGAGATACAAACAGTAGATGCCATTTAATACATAGTTATTTTTGCTATATATAGTAAAAAAAAAGAAATTGCCATTGAGTTGATTATAGTAGCTTTCATTTATTTTAAATAACACGGTTTATTTTAACAGCCTCTAATCCATAAACAGCTTCTCAACCATTCTTCTACCAGTTAGGTATAGAAACTGTTTCTCAATATTTGTGCGCAAACCACACAGAAAATGAGTAAATCCAATGTCTGTGAAAGAGAACAGGTAGCAGGTTAGAACAGGGATACCGTCATTTATTTTAACAAAATCAAAAGGTAACTGAACATTTTCTAGGTATATTTTCTGAGAGGTGGAATTCCTGGCATGTTTGAAAGATATCAGTATCCATGAAGTAGGCTTGCTGCATTTTCATCCCTTCTGAATGAAACTTACTTTGAAAAGTGATAGCTAAACTTGGTACCATGGAGAAAGACCTGACAACGTTTCGTTTTGTTGTATATGAGGTCGCCATGAGTCGAAGCTGACTCCATGGCAACTGACAGTAACAACAAACTTAGAGGTAGATGGAGCTTCCAACTGGTATTTGGTGACAAATCTAATCTCTAATGAACCACTGGGCATTCATCAGACCCTAACCAGTCTGCCATCTAAATTTAAAAAAGGAAAATGATTGTTGGTGTTTTCATCACCAAAGAATTGATAAACTCACACACACATCCAAGGAGGTTTTAGAGGCACAAACCTATCCTGGGTATAAAGCAATTGAAAGACATGCTATTATTACACTTCTCACATATGTCTCACAAGCACTGTTGTTTACATGCACAGGTAAGTGCACACCTGTGACTTATTTACAAAAGACAATTGTTTGTGATTCAGAGGCTCCCGGCTTCAAACTAGCCTTGTGTCTTTGTTCTTTTGTTTTATATATACTGGATGGGAGAATTTGGAATTTTTTCCCAACCTACGTAGTATTTCTGTGCTCATTTTGATTCAGATGCCAGAAGCTCTCAAGCCTATTCTGCCCTCCTTCCAACGTGGCAAATATCGATTTAGCTAATGAGGCACAGATGTAATATGTAGGCATTTCTTCAAGAATTCTTCAGCTATGAATCTGCCCAAATGATGCAACAGCAGCCTGTAACTGTGGATCCTGCTCACACCTCCACCTGTGCGTGCGGCGGGCAGCCAACCTGAGTTCTGTGGTGAGTAATGAAGCAGGCGCTCCACACTGGCGGAGGACTCCTATGAGGGTATTCACGCGCTGCTCCAACTTGGCGTTGAAACATGATAAATTAGGTTTCATTTTTATCTCTGTAAAGGGCATTCCTTTTAGACGAGATGACACACGTGACCTGTTCCCATCACCTCCATCAGTCGCATTGCTGAGAGAGTGCTGTCTCCTCTGCAGCCCACTTCCATGTTATGGAAATGGTGCAGAATGTGACAATTTTGTGTTATCATTTTTGTTATCATTTTCAAGTGATTTCCTCACCAGCCAAACACCTGAAATTCCCCTGACTACAGCCTGTGGGGGAAGGATACTAGATGGGTCAGATTATCTGATTACCCATTGAGATTTGAGCAGAACCAGAAAGTGGTTGGACTGAGTCTGTGTTTTGATTCTAGCACATCTCTGATTAACACTGCTTAACATTTAATTTCAAAGGACCTGGTGACTCTGTACAAGCTAGCGTGTATAGAAGAGATGTATAGCATTGATTAGGCTAAACTGCCACTTATCAAGAAGTATAACCACTTGGCTCAAGAGTTCAAATTCTTCCAAAGTATCACAAAATAACTCAAAAAAGGACTTAACAAAATAGAAGAAACAGCTGCAAACATCCATTAATAATCAGAATGTGGAATGTACAAAGTATGAATCTAGAAAAATTGGAAGTTGTCAAAAATGAAATGGAACACATAAACATCAATATCCTAAGCATTAGTGAGCTGAAATGGACTGGTATTGGCCATTTTGAGTCAGACAATCATATGGTTCATTAGGCTGGGAATGACAAATTGCAGAGGAATGGCTTGCCATTCATCATCAAAACGAACAATTCAAGATCTATCCTGAAGTACAACACTGTCACTGATAGGATGATATCCATACACCTACAAGGAAGACCAGTTAATACAGCTATTATTCAAACTTTCACACGAACCACTAA
Organism: Trichechus manatus latirostris; assembly: GCF_000243295.1. Taxonomy (NCBI): domain Eukaryota; kingdom Metazoa; phylum Chordata; class Mammalia; order Sirenia; family Trichechidae; genus Trichechus; species Trichechus manatus. Next base: position 667,303 of record NW_004444112.1, read on the forward strand.
TACCAAAGATGAAGAAATTAAAGTCTGAAATTGATCAAACATGCAATCAAGATGCATTGATATTTACTGGTGATTGGAATGTGAAAGTTGTAAACAAAGAAGAAGGACCAGTAGTTGGAAAATATAGTCTTGGTGACAAAATCGACCAGCTGAAAGAACTGAAGAAAAAATTCAAGCATCCAGTTGCAATTTTGAAAGAGTCTATGGGCAAAATATTGAATGATGCAAGAAGCATCGAAAGCATACGGCAGGAATACACAGAATCACTGTACCAAAAAGAATTGGTCAACATTCAACCCTTTCAGGAGGCAGCATATGATGAAGAACCAATAGTGTCGAAGGAAGAAGTCCAAGCTACACTAAAGGCACTGGCAAAAAACAAGGTTCCAGGAATTGACAGAATACTAACTGAGATGTTTCAGCAAACAGATGCAGCACTGGAAGTGCTGACTTATGTATGCCAAGAAATTTGGAAGACAGCTACCTGGCCAACTAACTGGAAGAGGTACATATTTGTGCCCATTCCAAAGAAAGGTGATTCAACAGAATGTGGAAATTATCGAACAGTATCATTAATATCACATGCAAGTAAAATTTTGCTGAAAATAATTCAAAAGTGGTTTCAGCGGTACACCAACAGGGAACTGCCAGAAATTCAAATGGATTCAGAAGAGGATGTGGACCAGAAATATCATTGCTGTTGTCAGATGGATCTTGGCTGAAAACAGAGAATACCAGAAAGATGTTTACCTCTGTTATATTGACTATGCAAAGGCATTTAACTGTGTGGATCATAACAAATTATAGATAACACTACGAAGAATGGGAATTCCAGAACACTTAATTGCGCTCATGAGGAACATGTACACAGATCAAGAAGCTGTTGTTTGAACAGAGCAAGAGGATACTGCATGGTTTAAAATCAAGACAGGTGTGCATCAGGGTTGCATTCTTTCACCATACTTATTCAATCTGTATGCTGATCAAATAATCCAAGAAGCTGGACTATATGAAGAAGAATGTGGCATCAAGATTGGTGGAAGACTCATTAACAACCTGTGATATGCAGAAGACACAACCTTGCTTGATGAAAGTGAAGAGGACTTGAAGAACTTACTGATGAAGATCAAAGACCCTAGGCTTCAGTATGCATTACGTCTCAACATAAAGAAAACAAAAATCCTCAAACTGGAGCAATAAGCAACATCATGGTAGATGGAGAAAAGATTGAAGTTGTCAAGGATTTCATTTTATTTGGATCCACAATCAACTCCCATGGAAGCAGCAGTCAGGAAATCAAATGACATATTGTATTGGGCAAATCTGCCGCAAAAGACCTCTTCAAAGTGTTAAAAAGCAAAGATGTCACTTTGAGGTCTAAGGTGCGTCTCACCCAAGCCATATTTTCAATTGTCTTATATGCATGGGAAAGCTGGACAGTAAATAAGGAAGACTGAAAAATCAGTGACTTTGAATTACAGTGTTGGCAAAGAATGTTGACTATACTGTGGACTGCCAGAAGAATGAACAAGCCTGTCTTGGAAGAAGTACAGCCAGAGTGCTCCTTAGAAGGAAGGATAGTGAGACTTTGGACACGTTATCAGGAGGGACCAGTCCCTGGAGAAGGACATCATGCTTGGTAAAGTAGAGGGTCAACAAAAAAGATCAAGACCCTCAATGAGATGGATTGACACAACGATGATTGTGAGGATGGCACAGGACAGCGCAGTGTTTTGTACTGTTGTACACAGGGCCACTATGAGAAGAAACCAACTTGATGGCACGCGAGTTGCCATGAGTCAGAATTGACTCATCATAGGGTGAAAGCACTGTCTCTTATCCTTAAGTTATATGCGCTGTAAGTTATTCATGTAGTCTTATATTAAGAGAGTGTCCATCTCTTCCTAGTTTTTTGAGGGTTCTTATCATGAGTAGTTGTGAAATTTTGTCAAATGCTCTTACTGCATCAATTGATGTGATCATGTAGCTTTTCTTCTTTTGTCTGTTGATGTGATGGCTTACCCTGATGATTTTTGAATGTTGAATCAGCTTGGCATACCTGAAATAAATCCCACTTAGTTGTTGTATATAATGCTTTTTATATATTATTGGATTTGGTTTACTAACATATTGTTGAGGATTTTTGCATTAATGTTCATGAAAGATACTGGTCTATAGTTTTCATTTCTTATAATGTCTTTATCTGGTTTTGGTATTAGGGTAATGCTGGTCAGAGGAAATTGTTTCCTCTGCTTCTATTTCTGGAAGATATAATAGGAAATTGGTAACACTTTTCCTTAAATGCTTAAAAGAATTCACCAGTGAAACCATCAAGACTAAGTAGTTTCCTTTTTGAATGTTAGTAATCATTGATTAAATTTTTAAATAAATATGAAGTTATTCAGATCACTATTTCTCCTAGTGTAAATATTGATAGTTTGTGTTTTTCAAGGAATTGATCAATTTTATCTAAGTTACCAAATTTGTGGGCATAGAGTTCTTCATATTGTTCCTTTGTTATCTTTTTAATGTCCATGGGCTCAGTACTGATGACTACTTTTTCTTTTCTAACGCTGGCAATTTGTGCATTCACGCTTTTTTTCTTGGTTGGCCAGGCAACAGGTTTATCAATTTTAGTGAGCCTTTCAAAAAACCAACTTTTGTTTTCATTGGTTTTTTTCTCTATTCTTTTTTTGCTTTCAAATTCATTGATACCTGTTCTAACTTTTATTATTTCTTTTCTTCTGCTTACTTCAGGCTAGTCTTCTTACTCTAGTTTCCTAAAGTTGAAGCTTAGACTTTTTAAATTTTATTTTAGATCTTTCTTCTTTTCTAATATATTCATTTACTGCTATATGTTTCTCTCTAAACATACTGCTTTTGTTGCATCCCACAAATTTTGATAGTTTGTATTTTCATTTTCATTTAATTCAAGGTATTTTCAATTTATCTTGATACTTTTTTGCCCAAGGATTGTTTACAAGTGTGCTGTTTAATTTCCAAATATATGGAGAATTTCCAGCTATCCTTCTATTGTCAATTTCTGGTTTAATTCCACTGTGGTCTGAGAAAATACTTTGTATGATATCTAAACTTTTAAATGTGTTAAAGTGTGTGGTCATAATAGCCCAGAATGTGGTCACTATGGATGAGTGTTCCATGTGAGTTGAGGAGAACGTGTATTCAGAGGTTGTTGTATAAAAAATTCTATAAATATTAATTACATCTAGTTGATTGATAGTGATTTTGGTCATCTACCACCTCACTAATTTTCTTCCTGCTTGATCTATCAATTGCTGAGCCAGGGGTGTTGAAGTCTGAAATTGTAACAGTGATTTGTCTATTTTTCCTTTCAATTCTATTTGAATTTACTTCATGTATGTTGATTCTCTGTTGTTAGCTGCATACATATTTAGGTTTGTTATGACATTGTGAAGAATTGGCCCTTTTATCATTATGGAATCCCCCTCCTTATCCTGATAATTTTCCTTGCTCTGAAGTCTGCTTTGTCTGAAATTAATTACCTACTCAAGCTTTCTTTTGATTAGTGTTAGCATGTTATATCTTCCTCTTTTTTTTTTACTTTTAATCTATCTGTATCTGTATATTTAAAGTGGGTTTCTTATAGACAACCTGTAGTTGGGTCTTGTTTTTTTTATCCACTCTGACTGTCTCTGTCTTTTAATTGGTGTGTTTAAACCATTCACATTTAAAGTGATTATCGATATAGCTGGATTAATATCTACTATGTTTAACTGTCTTCTATTTGTTGCATTTGTTCCTTGTTTCTTTTTTATCTTCCCCTCTTTTTCTACTTTGTTTTTGAGTATTTTCTATGATTCGAATTTCACTCTTCTCTTAGCATATACCCCCATGTGTCTGTCAGGTTGTTGTACTGTGGGGGCTTGCATGTTGCTGGGATGCTGGAAGCTATGCCACCAGCATTCAGACACCAGCAGGGTCACCCATGGTGGACAGGTTTCAGCTGAGCTTCCAGACTAAGACAGATTAGAAAGAAGGAGCCAGCAATCTACTTCTGAAAAGAATTACCCAGTGAAAACCTTATGAATAGCAGCAGAACATTGTTTGATATAGTGCTGAAAGATTAGCCCCCCAGATTGGAAAGCACTCAAAAGATGACTGGGGAAGAGCCGCCTCCTCAAAGTAGAGTCGACCTTAATGACATGGATGGAGTCAAGCCTTTGGGACCTTCATTTGCTGATGAGGCATGACTCAAAATGAAAAGAAAGAGTTGCAAACATCCAGTAATAACTGGAACATGGAATGTACAAAGTATGAATCTAGGAAAATTGGAAATAGTAAAAAATGAAATGGACTGCATAAACATCAATATCCTGGGCATTAGTGAGCTGAAATGGACTGGTATTGGCCATTTTGAATCGGACAATCATATGGTCTACTATGCTAGGAATGACAACTTGAAGAGAAATGGCATTGCATTCATAGTCAAACAGAACATTTCAAGATCTATCCAGAAATACAACACTGTCAGTGATAGGATAATATTGATACGCCTACAAAGAAGACCAGTTAATAGAACTATTATTCAAATTTATGCACTAACCACTAAGGCCAAAGATGAAGAAATTGAAGATATTTACCAGCTTGTGCAGTCTGAAATTGATCAAACATGCAATCAGGATGCATTCATAATTACTGGTGGTTGGAATGCGAATGCGAAAGTTAGAAACAAAGAAGAAGGATCGGTAGTTGGAAAACATGGCCTTGTTGATAGAAATGAGGCCAGAGATCACATGATAGAATTTTGCAAGACCAGTGACTTCTTCATTGCAAATACCTTTTTTCACCAACATAAACAGAGACTATATACATGGACCTCACCAGATGGAATACACGGGAATCAAATTGACTACATCTGAGGAAAGAGATGATGGAAAAGCTCAATGTCATCAGTCAGAACAAGGCCGGGAATAACTGCGGAACAGAACATCAATTGCTTATATGCAAGTTCAAGTTGAAATGGAAGAAAATTAGAGCAAGTCCATGAGAGCCAAGTACAACCTTTAATATATCCCACCTGAATTTAGAGACCATCTCAAGAATAGATTTGACATATTAAACGCTAAAGACCGAAGACCAGACGAGTTGTGGAATGACATCAAGGACATCATACATGAAGAAAGCAAGAGATCATTAAAAAGACAAGAAAGAAAGAAAAGACCACAATGGATGTCAGAAGAGATTCTGAAACCTGCTCTTGAACGTCTAGCAAGTAAAGCAAAAGGAAGAAAGGAGACGTAAAAGAACTGAAAAGAAGATTTCAAAGATTGAAAAGACAAAGTAAAGTACTATAATGACATGTGCAAAGAGCTGGAGATAGAAAACCAAAAGGGAAGAACACACTCGGCATTTCTCAAGCTGAAAAAACTGAAGAAAAAATTCAAGCCTCAAGTTGCAATAGTAAAAGATTCTCTGGGGAAAATATTAAATGATGCAGGAAGCATCAAAAGAAGATGGAAGGAATACACAGAGACATTATACAAAAAAAGAATTGGTCAATGTTCAACAATTTCAAGAGGTAGCATATGATCAGGAACTGATGGTACTGAAGGAAGAAGTCGAAGCTTCACTAAAGGCATTGGCAAAAAGCAAGGCTCCAGGAATTGACAGAATACCAACTGAGATGTTTCAACAAATGGATGCAGCACTGGAAGTGCTGACTCATGTATGCCAAGAAATTTGGAAGACAGCTACCTGGCTGTAGAAATCCATATTTATGCCTATTCCGCAGAAAGATGATCCGACCAAATACAGAAATTATTGAACAATATCATTAATATCACACGCAAGTAAAATTTTGCTGAAGATCATTCAAAAGTGACTGCAGCAGTATATCAGCAGAGAACTGCCAGAAATTCAGGTTGGATTCAGAAGAGGACGTGGAACCAGGGATATCATTGCTGATGTCAGATGGATCCTGGC
>NW_004444112.1:673366-684212 GCF_000243295.1 Trichechus manatus latirostris
ATTGGCAGGGAACTGCCAGAAATTCAAGCCCAATTCAGAAGAGGATGTGAAATAAGAGATATCATTGCTGATGTCAGATGGATCCTGGCTGAAAGCAGAGAATACCAGAAAGATGTTTACCTGTGTTTTATTGACTATGCAAAGGCGTTCGACTGTGTGGATCACAACAAATTATAGATAACACTATGAAGAATGGGAATCCAGAACACTTAACCGTGCTCATGAGGAACCTGTACACAGATCAAGAGGAAGTTGTTTGAACAGAACAAGGGGATACTGCATGGTTTACAGTGAGGAAACGTGTGCGTCAGGGTTTTATCCATTCACCATACCTATTCAGTCTGTAGGCTGAGCAAATAATCCAAGAAGCTGGACTATATGAAGAAGAATAGGGCATCAGGATTGGAGGAAGACTCATTAACAACCTGTGATATGCAGATGACACAACTTTGCTTGCTAAAAATGAAGAAGACTTAAAGCACTTACTGATGAAGATCAAATACCACAGCCTTCAGTATGGATTGCACCTCAACATAAGGAAAACAAAAATCCTCACAACTGGACCAATAAGCTACATCATGATAAAGGGAGAAAAGATTGAAGTTGCCAAAGATTTCATTTACTTGGACCCACAATCCCCATGGAAGCAGCAGTCAAGAAATCAAATGATGTATTGCATTGGGCAAATCTGCCACAAAAGACCTCTTGTAAGTGTTGAAAAGCAAAGATGTCACCTTGAAGACTAAGGTGCGCCTGACCCAAGCCATGGCATTTTCAATCACATAGTATGCATGTGAAAGCTGGACAGTGAATAAGGAAGACGGAAGAAGAATTGATGCCTTTGAATTGTGGTGTTGGTGAAGAATATTGAATATACCATGGACTGCGAAAAGAACAAAGAGATCTGTCTTGGAAGAAGTTCAACCAGAATGCTCCTTAGAAGCAAGGATTGTGAGACTACATCTTGCATACTTTGGACATGCTGTCAGGAAGGATCCGTCCCGGGAGAAAGACATCATGTTTGGTAAAGTATAGGGTCAATGAAAAAGAGGATGACCCTCAATGAGATGGACTGACATGGTGGCTGCAACAGTAGGCTAAAGCATAACAACGACTGTGAGCATGGTGCAGGACCAGGCAGTTTTTTGTTCTGTGGTGCATGGGGTTGCTATGAGTCGGAACTGACTCGACGGCACCTAACAACGACAACTTTGCACATCAGTTACAGTTGTTATAGTGGTTGCTTGAGAGTCTGCTATATGCATTTACAACTTTCAAATAACATTATACAACTTCACACATAGTTAAAATACCTTATAGCAGAGTATTCTCAATTTCTCCCTCCCATCCCTTTTAATGGAGCCCTCGTGGTACAGTGGTTAAGAGCTACGGCATTTCACTTATCTATACAGTATAATCATCCAACATATTGTTGCTATTATTCCTTTCAATAAGCAGTTGTCTGTTAGATCAAATTAGAATAAAAAAAAGAAAGATTCTAGTTTACTTTCATTTAATCCTCTTGTGACACTTTTCCTTTCTTTATGTAGATCGGAGTTTCTGACCTATATAATTTTCCTTTTCTCTGAAGAACATCTATTCCTTGCAAGGCGGGTCTACTGGCAACTTATTTTTCTCCTTTGCTTTTTTTTTTTTCTTTTTCTTTTTTTATCTGAGAAAGTCTTCATTTCTTCCTTACTTTTGAAGGATAACTTCACTAGATACAGAATTCCAGGTTGATGTTTTTTGTTGTTCTTTTTTTGTTTGTTTGTTTTCTTTCATCATTGTTTGTTTTCTTTCATCAAAGATGTGGTGAAACATGTAAAATTGTGCGCTACAGATTAGTAAGTAAGCACAAGTAAGCCCGTGCATACCTTGCTTACTGTAAGCCTGTGCATACCTTGCTTATTGGTCAGTCCAGCCCTACTTCACAGCTAGACCAATGATTGACAATGACTGGGCACCACAGCCCAACCAAATGGACATAAAAAATTAACAACCACATCAAGCTCCTCCAATCATTCTCTTTAATCAATTTCTATCAACACTCATGACCCTGTGATCCTGTTTTGGGTCTCTTTCCTCCTGCACTTGAGTCTCTTGCTTTTTGTGGTACCACTCCCTGTGGGCTGGGATGAAATCATCACAGCAGTTCCAAAAATTTTTAATTCAGACTGTAACTGCGCTGGCGATCTTGGTAATATGAACAGCCTTGGGCAGATGTATTGCTGTGGCTCAGATATTGTAGCTGAAAATGAGAAAACAATGATATGCAGCATTTGAAAGGAAGCATTTTACCCCCCAATGTGTTTCAGTCAAGTGATCTGCCTTTTTTTTTCTTTATCAATTTGTATTAGGAATACCTTTTGCTTCTCTTTTTGCTTTAATCACCATTCTTCCCTTCCTCCCCATTTCTGTCTCCACCACTTTCCGAGATTTTGCCTTAAGTAATCACAGCCTCGATAATAGTAACACCTTCAGAAAAGACTATAACTACCGATTATACTATTTATTTCCTTTTAATGTGTCAATAAAAAGGTAATTACATTTCATTTGTTTTTAGAGTCATAATTGGCTTGAAGCACAAGCTCACTTGCTGGAACCAAAACTCACAGATTAAAAAGGAAAACAATCCAAGTTGCTATTTCCTCAAAACAAAGTCATCTTTGTCACTTTTTAAAAAATATGTCAAAAACTCTGCTCGAAAAGTGATTCAGCTGAGGGTTCCAGAACATTCTGGAACTCCTCAGATCTATCAAGGCTCTTTTCTTACAGGGAGCCTGAAGCCTCGAGGACATCTGACTTTGCAATGCTGGCTGGCCAAGGGAACTTCTGAACAGGTCTCAAATCTGAACTTGCTCCAGCAATTCAAGGATAAAGAAATAGATTTGTGCTTTCAAGGGTTCTAGATGGTTCCAAAAGAACTGTCTTTGCTGACTTTGAATTGCTACAGCCAGTCATTTTTGTCTCTTTAAAGAACTCATTATGGATGGGAAGAGATAAGGGAGTAGTAAAATCCAGTCAATATTTAAACTGTACAAATTAAAGAAAAAATTCCCAACAAAATTTATTTTCTGATTTATCACCTTCCTCTCCATCACACAGATTGATGAAAAAAGGAACAAGTTCACAGAATTGCTTGGATATTAGTAATTTTTGTTTGAATTATTTTCATGATTTCTATTTTGGCAGTATATTTTTGTGGTCGTTTATTTTTTCACTGTTTCTCTTTATCCACAGAACCCAAAGTATGCATCATCTGTTTCTCACTTCTTATTTTATTTGTTTTTTACACATATGGGTTTATTGTGTTCACAGTAATAAGCTGTTTTAAAAATCTGAAAACATTTTACTAATTACTGAAAGGCAAATAAATACAGTACCAAGAAAATGTCATTTAAGATATTACATCTGTTTTCTATTTTTAAACCTTCATTACTTCCAATTCAACCCCTCTAATCACAACTTACACTGCATATTAATTGTTGAACCAGATTTATCAGAAACTGTCTTTTATACAAAATCATCTGAGAGATAATTCCAGAGAAGGCTTGTAAAACAGATGATCACGCCGCTCGCTCTCCTAACAGATGCACTGTGATGACACGTATATTGTTCATATTAAATACTCTTTTTCTAATCAGTGGAATTCTCTGTTATCTCTTAAGTATCTGTTTATAGTACATTTTTCTGGGCTAATGAGCTACGATAGACTTCTACAGGCATAAGGGAATATTGTGCTTACCATGATCATAGTCCAAAACACTTAATCCAACATTTGAGGATATGAGAGATGTTTCAAAGCTTAAAGAAAGGATTTTTTTGTTTGTTGGCCTTTTTAAAATTGTTCATGTGTGACTTTTAGAAGGGTAATTATACGTAAACCCACGCTGAAAGAGGACATGTTAGAAGATGTTAAAAGTTATCACTGTAAATGGTGATATAACCCAGAATCATAGATTATCATGTATTAGAAGAGACTCGATGTACAGAGCTAGAGAAATAAACATATAAAGTATAGGACGTTGGTTTTTAACATTGTTAGGCCAAGATACCTTACAAGAATCTAATAAAAATCCTTGGAGCCTCAAACATGGAAAACTGCGTTTATGACCAAATACAGATTTTTGTATGTATAATTTCAAAAGGTTTACAGACTCTCTATTGACCCTATAAACCCCATGTTAAGTAAACCAGATACAAAGCTAACTTATAAAAAAAAAAGATAAAAATCTAGATTATATAATGAAGTCTTGCAACTCAATAATAAAAGACAAGAAACCCGGCTATAAAATAGGTAAAGAATCTGAATAGACATATCATCAAAGAAAATAAACAAAGCACATGAAAAGATGCTCAACATTTCACCAGGGAAATGTAAATAAAAACCATAATGAGATACCCCTTCACACCCACTTGGATGGCTATTATGAAAAAAAAAAATTACTTAAAAAAAAAACTGAAAATAACGAGTGTTGGTGAAGATGAAGAAGCATAGCGAGAATAATCAGTGCCAAGAGGCAATCTCTAAGTTGCGCCCTCCCCCCTCCCGAGGTTTCAAAATGGACAGATAGGGGGTGATAAACAAGGTATGCAAAGTTTCTTTTGGGGGTGATGAAAATGTTCGAAAAGTTACTGTAGTGATGGTTGCATAACCCCTGTGAAGTTACTGAAAACCATAGAACTGTGCCCCTTAAACGGGTGAATTGCATGGTAAGAGAAGTGTATCTCAAAGCTGTAACCAGAAAAAAAACTCCTTAGGTTGCTTCATTTTCAGATGTGTCCCAGCTCATGAACCTGACCCTCCTGTTTCAGCAGCACTGGTCTCTCGGGAATAAGCCGTGCATGGCCCTGCCCTCCATACAAGGACCTCCTCTCCGTGCAGGGACCTCCCCTCCTTGCAGGGACTCCCCTCCATACAAGGACCTCCCCTCCGTGCAGGGACCTCCCCTCCTTACAGGGATATCCCCTCCATAGGAGGCTATCCCTATAACCTGCCCTTAGATGTGCTGGAAATACCACCTTCATGGGGAAGCCTCAAACAGAAGGGTTTACTCCTGTCTCAGAAAATCAGCACACTCTTTTTGCACTTTGCATTTAACTCTAGGCATGACGTGTTGATTTGATAGTGTTTGGAGATTCTTCCAGGTAGAACAAATGTACACAACTTAAACACCTACTTGTGTTCCTGAGAAGGTTCTTCTCTTTTTACTCAGCTTCGGAAGCAGCAAGGTTTTAGATAACCTCACACACTCACATCGTCAGGATCCTGACGAAGGTTCCAGCTCACCTGCAGTGTGCCCATGGCCCTGTGCCCCTGGGAAATTGTCCACCACAGAACTGGACTGTAAGCGGGGCTCTACGGTGTTTACAAAGGTTTTCAACAGCACCAAGCACAGCACCTTGAGTAGAAACATTAATAAACATTTACTGAATTGGGTTGAATACCCATGATATGGATACTCTGCCCTATGGGTTTATTTATTTTTTTAACAAACATTCCAAAATATTGACAGTCATAACAAGGACAGCAGGTAGTCATTTTAGCGAGTTCTGCCTAAGAATGTGTTTTTACATATGTTAATTAATTTATTAAGTAATATAGTTGCTAATCTTTGTTAGCATTCTCAGCAGGTACTCAAATTTTATAGATGACAAAATTAAGCACAGAAAGGAATTTTAATTACATATCTAGTATTAGATCCCTGGGTGGCAGAAACAGTTTGCACCACCTAAAGGTTGACAGTTCAAATCCACCCATTGGTGCTGAGGAAGAAAGGCCTGGCGATCTGCTCATGTAAAGATTACAGCCAAGAAAACTCTAGGAAGCACAGTTTTACTTGTAACAGATGGGGTCTCCATGAGTCAGAGTCAGCTGGATAGCAATGTTTTTTTTTTTTGTTTTTTTCTATCTAGTGTCAGGGTTGATCCTGACTCCTCAGCTGTATGACTCCAGACCCTAAATGTTTAACAACTTTTTTATCCTAACTGGCCAATAGATAATGTCTCATAGACTTGCACCAAATCGATTTTTCATCATTGTAGATTTAAGGAAATAATTTAAAGCTATTTTTAATTGCTCAAAAACAAGGCTTTAGATTTATTCATGCTGCATTTTTATTTCTTCTCAATATACTAATATGGTTGGTAAAGGAAATTTTAAAACGGAAGTTATTCTTTGTGGTAATAGTCACCTCAAGACTATGTGCTAGCTGTAAATTTGATGAGCCCCTCTTTGTTGATTACTAAATAAATTCATAAATATTTTTGATAGCATGGGTGAGGTTAGAGCTCAAAGAGGCATAGCATAGCCTTCCAAGTCATTAAAAATCACCCATTAATACACTTTGGGAACGATGGTTTAACCGTTCACTTTTCAACTCACGAGGGGCGGATGAAGACAAAACCTGGACATGTGCAGCCAGAAGACACACGTCTCCCTCCCTTACTCGTTCATTCCATCTATGTCTCCAAACACAAATTTCATTGAACAATAAAAAGGAAAAGCAAATGAAACTTAATTCATTTATTATTAAAAGCAAAAGAGCAGAGAAATTGAATTAGAACAAGATAATTAAAACATTTGCTTCACTTAAAATTTGTAAAATCCCATTTCATTAAGCTCTGTTTTTTATTTAAAATGAATGTCATCTCATATTTGCTTTGAAGTTTAGGAAGGAGTTAGGAAAATATAAGTGAAAATGCCCTTTTGAAATAAAATAACACAGAACGTATTAACATTCCATCTTATTGAACTCCTAATGAAACGTTGTTGCTCTAGGTTGAATATTTTTATAGTAATTAAAAATAAAGTTATTTCCCCCACTGGGCTGCTTTGGGGAGGGGCCTGGACTGGAGACAAAACCCACTGTGGTGCTGTCAGCCTCGCCATGCAGAGCTTCTGGAGGGAAGGGAGATGAGCAACCATATTTGAGCCCCAGAAGTTTGGGGAGCCAGGGAAGGCATACAACCCCTGTAAGACTATGTGCGCCCCCACCCCCTCCTCATGTCATCAAAACTTCCTACCTCAATATCCTAAAAGTGGATCATAGAAATCACAGATCCATGTGTTCTGTGACAACGCAGAAATCGCAATTTTCAAAACCAAGATAGAAATTTAAAACAACACAACTTTACAAGTGCTAGAAGCTAAGTCCTTCCCTCACTTGTTCAGGCACGTTAGGCACCTATTGAGTTCACTGGATGGGGAGAACTCTGCCTGGTACCGGAGGTGCCTTGGACCACCATGGATACCTTCTAGTTTACCCTCAAGGTATTCACAGCCACTCGTGTTACATGTGCTATCTCTGTGAGTCTCAAACATGTCACACACAACACAAATATGTACAAGGAGAATGTATATTTGTGCATCCTGTACCTAATCTAAACTTCCTCAGGAGCCCCATCCAGATGTTTGGAGGCGCATGGTTGGGAAGTCAGCTCATACCAGTTCCTGAGATCCAATCTTTAAGTTTCCAGAAATGGTGTCAGCCATTATTAAAAATTAAATAATATAAACTTATAGTTAAATCATATTAAAATCAAGGTGATAAATACTCAAAACTCACTCCTTACTATTTTACCACTTTCTTATTATCTTAAGGAGCCTTGGTGGCACAGTGGTTAAGAGCTAGGCTGCTAACCAAAAGATCAGCAGTTTGAATCCACCAGTTGCTCCTTGGAAACCCTATGGGGCAGTTCTACTCTGTCCTATAAGGTCACTATGAATCGGAATCAACTCAACAGCAATGGGTTTGGTTTTTTGGTTATTATCTTAAAGTTAATTACATCCATTGTATGTGTCCAGTGGAATATATAATCTCACAGAAATATACTGCATTTAATAAAAAGACCAGAATGCAATTGAAAAAAGAAAGAACAAGAAACAAGAACAATTCTAGAAAGAAGAAAAATTCTAACAAAATTAGAAATATTATAGAATGTATAAAAATTTAGACGGGCTAGGAGATAAAGCTGAGAATAAAACTTAGATTATAAAAATAAAGATGAGGAAATAAGAGAATGACACATATTAGTGGATAAATCCAAGTGATGTAACATCTGATTAGAAGGAGCTCTAGAAGAGAGAATGGAGAAAATGAAACAGTGAAAATTCTCAAAGAAATAAAGAAATCTCCTAGAACTGAAGGGCTCACAGGGCACACAAGTTACTTAGGGAAATGAATTTTAAATGGTGTCCACCAGGGCATATCATCTCAAAGTTTCCTACCGCCCAGGGATAAATAAAGGATTCTGAAAATTTCCAGACAGGAAGGACCAGGTATTAAAATTGCATCAAGTTTCTGAAAGGGAACACTGAGAAAAAAAGAATGTGGAGCAAGTCCTTCAAAATTCTCAGAGAAAATTATTTAAAGTTTAGAATTTTATACCCAGCCCAAGTATGAACATAGAATAAAGGTGATCTGAAGACATGGAAGGACTCAAGCAGTTTGACTTCTACATGTATTTGGAGTAAATCACAAAGGAGGAAATCATGACAGTCAAGAAACAGAGATCAACACAGGAGAGAAGCAAAGGGAATTTCTAACAAAATGATAGGAGAAAATTCCAGAATGAAGGTGTAAACTGTGCAGCAAGGTTGTAGAGTGACCAGTTCACTCTCAGAATACCAGAGGCCTTCAGGAAGAATAAGTATGTAAATAAAAAGCTTCAATGGCATTGATATATTACCATGTTTTACCATCCTGAGAAGCTATATGATCCTGTCAGATATTTTGTTGTTGTTGTTAGGTGCCAACGAGTCGGTTCTGACTCATAGCTACCCCATGTACCATAGCACAAAACACTGTCCAGTCCTGTGCCATCCTCACGATCATTGTTATGTTTGAGCTCATTGTTGCAGCCACTGGGTCAGTGCATCTCACTGAGGGTCTTCCTCTTTTTCACTAACCCTCTACTTTACTAAACATGAAATCTATTATGGATTGAACTGTGTCCCTCAAAAACATGTGTCAACTTGGTTAGGCCTTGATTCCCAGGATTGTGTAATTGTCCACCATTTTGTTATCTGATGTGATTTTCCTGTGTGTTGTAAATCCTACCTCTATGATGTTAATGAGGTGGGATTTGAGGCAGTTATTTTAATGAGGCAGGACTCAATCTACAAGATTAGGTTGTGTCTTAAATCAACCTCTTTTGAGATATAAAAGAGAGAAGTGAGCAGAGAGACATGGGGACTTCACACCACCAAGAAACAAGAGCCAGGACAATAGTGCATCCTTTGGAACCGTGATCCCTGCTCTGAGAAGCTCCTCAACCAGACAAGATTGATGACAAAGAGTTTCCTCCAGGGCTGACAGAGAGAGAAAGCCTTCCCCTGGAGCTGGCATCCTGAATTCAGACTTCTATCCTCCTAGCGTGTGAGAGAATAAACTTCTGTTTTTTAAAGCCATCCACTTGTGGTATTTGTGTTATAGCAGCACTGGATGACTAAGACAATGTCCTTCTCTAGGGACTAGTCCCTCCTGATAACATGTCCAAAGTACGTGAGAAGTATTGGGCTGAAATACTGATTGATAAGTAATAGAAAGCTAATCAAAGAGAAAAACAATTATTAATTCTAGGAATAAAAGAAATCAGAACAGAAATGTAACTTTACTAGGAGATTCAGCAGTGAATAAACTTATATAACCATGTAATAGTGCTTGCATTAATTTTGATTTAGCAAAAAATATCAAAGAAATGTATTTTTTGGAAGAGGAGGGAGAGTATGTTTTTGTGTTTATGGAGAGGTTTAGGAGCTAGATTTCCTCCATTAGTTACACTTCAGTTGATAATGTCTAAAGTAAAAAGATATAACAGTATGAGTATATTATTTAAATATAAGGAGGAAAATATTAGATTGAACAGCTTATTTGAGAGTGGTTTCCTCTTTCAGAATAATATATAGTTAAAAAGCCTATATTAACTCCGATGGTCTGAACAGTCAATAGATTATTTTTCTATATTTTTTTTTCATTAAAAATTGTGAAAACTGCAGCAAAATCGCTCTTTAGGCAGAGGCACCACGCCGTCCCTCCACAGCAAAGATCCGAAAAACTAAGCCAAACAGAGAAAACAACAATCCTGAAACCCTAAAACATCAAATGAAGAGATAAAGAACTCTGCCAAGCAACAAATGGAGTGAGAAAACTGACAGAGAACAGAGAGCGAGGAGAGATTCATGCAGAGGTCTCCTACCAGCTAATGCAGCGTGGATCCACCACCTTGGACTCCTATCAGAGAATAGCAAACAGGGGGTATGAGAAAGCAGCTTCACAGAGCCTCCAAAAGGAGACAAAACAACCGGTAATTTGAGATATATGCTTTCCCACCCCCAACCCTTCTTCACCCGCACTCAGCCTCCTCTGCTTCCCGCAGCCACAATCTCTTGTCCGGGAAACAACAGCTGCTTGGATTCCACACACCCGAATGGGCCGACTCTCTGTGTGCCATTTGTTGGCTGCTGGTGTTGCTTTTTTCCACTTCTTTTGATTTCTTCCTTACCTCTCACCATCTCCCCCTCCTTTCGCTCGAGTACCTCGCTCTCTGCGTCATCTTTGCTTCTTCCTGTGGGGCTGCAGAGCTCCGGTAATTTGTGACATATGCTTTCCCACTCCCTACCCTTCTTCACCCACACTCGGCCCCCTCTGTTTCCCGCGGACACAGTCTCTTGTCCGAGAAACACCAGCCCGCACTACCTGGCTCTCTGAGTGCCATTTGTTGGCTGCTGGTGTTGCTTTTTTTTCTGCTTCTTTTGATTTCTTCCTTAACTCTCACCACCTCCCCTTCCTTTCACTCAAATACCTGGCTCCGTGCATCATCTTTGCTTCTTCCTGAGGGGCTG
>NW_004444112.1:685095-696078 GCF_000243295.1 Trichechus manatus latirostris
AAGTACAATAAATATATATATATATATATATAATTGTGAAAACTGAAAGTAATTCATAAAAGTGTAAAATAATAAGACTGCAGAAAATAGCTCTTATTACTTTATAAGAGTCTTTATAAGCAGTCTTATTACTTTATAAGAGCTATTTTCTTATAAACAAATGCCCAATTCTGACTATCCATTGGAACATAGCATGCTCTTTTAACCCACAATCTTTGACCAGTTACCCTGCTAGGTTTATCTTTCCTTCAGGTTATTGAGCTTACCAATTGAACTTCTATACTAAATACTCTTTGCTTTTGGGACTCTTCTCTCTTGAATTAAGATGAGTCTGTGGCTCTGCTTCAGAAATGATTTTCGGCAGCTTTGTGTTCGAAGTGACCTACTGCTCCCAAGGCTTACAACCATGACCCCCAGACATATCTGCAGGACTGGTCTTGTTCTCGTTCCATGGCAGGCTCTCCCAGGCTGGAGAGTCCAAGGATGGAGGTAAGGGTTGATTTACGTTTGCATGGACCGTGGACTGGACTCCGGCAGTCATAAATTTCTACCTACAACCCCAAAACAAGTCTTTAGGAAGAGCTAACTTAGATGACAACAAGGAGAACATTCAAATGTCACGTCCTCGAGGAAGTCTCACCTCAGACAAAGCGGGGTCCCCATGTAATATACTCTCAGAGCATGGTGAAGTTCACAGTGCTTACCCCAGTTTGTCTTTTATGTTTTTTGTTTGCTTGTTTGTTTGGGTTGTATCTGTCCATAATATAAAGACTTTGTTGATAGTGTACATTCCTTAATTCTCAGAATCATGCGGGGTGCCGGTTAGAGTCTGTGTTCAATAGAAACTTGCTGAATAACAGATTGAAGCAATGGATTCATGAAGAATGTAATCAACCTCTTGCGGAACTTCTGCAGACAGGTTATGAAACACTGGACTGTTTTAAGTGGGTCTGGAAGGGGATAAAGTGTGGGACAGAAGACAACACACTTAGTCTCCAGAGTTGCTGTCTTAGTCATCTAGTTCTGCTCTAACAGGAATACCACGAGTAGATGGCTTTAATGAAGAGAGATTTATTTTGTCGCAGTCCAGTAGGCTATAAGGCCAAATTCAGGGTGTCAGCTCCAGGGAAAGTCTTTGTCTCTCTGTCAGCTCTGGGGGAAGGTTCTTCTTATAAATCTTCCCTTGGTCTGGGAGCATCTCAGTGCAGGAATCTCAGGTCCAAAGGTTGCGCTCTGCTCTCGGCACTACTTTCTTGTTGGTATGAAGTCCCCCAATTCTCTGCTTGCTTCCCTTTTATCTCTTGTAAGATAAAAGATGGTACAGGCCACACCCCAGGGAAACTCCCTTTACATTGAATCAGGGATGTGACCTGGCTAAAGGTAGTGTTACAATCCCACTCTAATCCTCTTTAATGTAAAATTACAATCACAAAATGTAGGACAACCACACAATACCGGGAATCATGTCCCAGCCAAATTGAAGCACACATTTTTAGGAAGTCATAATCCAATCAATGACAGTTGCCTTGTCCTGTATTGTCCAATTTTTAAATTAATGACCATGTGATGAGGCTCATAGCTAAGATAAAAAGTGCCAAACCAGTCAATGGAAAACTGAAAATGTATCTTTCGAATGGCACTGCCTAATCTCGCTTTCCAAACACAGCTCATGGATGGATAGCTTTGGTATCACCTGGGAGGTTGTGGAGAATGCAGAATCTCGAGTCCTGCCCAGACCTGCTGAATCAACACCCGCATGTTAACACCTTCTCCAGGTGATTTGTAGGCGAGTGAATGCTTGACAAGCATTGCTCGAAACACCTCGACTGGAGGGCCTGTATGTCTCCTTTGCTGCTTTATCCCCTAATGGTATCTGGCACTTGGTGGCCTCTTCGTAGGTATCTGTGGAAAAAATGATTCCGCTCTGGCACATCAAGGATGTTCTGAAATGTTGGAGTCTCTAGGCGCGTTTGGGGTTGATGTCTGTTGTAGCACATGCGTCTGTACTTGAGCCTCCACTGCTGTATTTTCTTTTTTTTTATTGTACCTTAGGTGAAGGTTTACAGAACGAACATTTCTCATTAAACAGTCAGTACACATATTGTTTTATGACATTGGTTAACAACCCCCCAACATGTCAACACGCTCTCTTCTTGGCCTTGGAGGACCCCTTTCTTTTTTTTTTGGTGAAAATATACATAGCCAAAGATACACCATTTCAAAAATTTCTACATGCACAATTCAGTTACGTCAATTACGTTCTTCAAGTTGTGCTGCTATTCTCACTTTAGATGAAGGTTTACAGAACAAAATAGTTTCTTCTTAAACAGTCAGTACACATATTACCCTATGACAAAGGTTGAGAACCCCACTACATGTCAACACTGTCCTTACTCAACCTTGGGTTCCCTATCACCAGCTTTCCTGTCCCCTTCTGCCTTTTAGTCCTTGTCCCACTGCTGTGCCTCATTAGTCCTATTTTGTTTTATGGGGCTTCCACTGCTGTATTTTCATATCGTTCAGTGGTTAAAAACAGACACTAAAGTCTGATAGGCCAGAGGTTGAGTCCTGGTTCATCCACGAAGTCAATGGGTGATATTGAGCAAGAAGCTGCACTTCCCTCCTGGGCTTCCAACCAGTTCATTCAGGTTAGAACCTCTGCTGAGAAATTGCATTTCCACCCCAGATGTACTGAATCAGAATCTATGTTTTAACAAGATCCCTAGGTAACTCTTATCCTGGGGATGAGATGCTGAGAGGCTGGCAATGTGTGTGCAAATACAAACTACATAGTATGTGCTCAACAAATGTGAGCAATTATCACTTTTGTTTATATGTTTCTAAGTCTCTACACTGGTGTTTGGCTTACAGCTGGCAGACATTCTGACTTACTGATGATTGTATTCCTGGTGTCAATACATGGATTGACATATAACAGGCACTCGAAGAAGACTGTCCAAGAAGCCATTGTTTTGCTGACTAGTTTTCTTTTGTATTTCCATTACTGATAGTGATTATATATTAATATTTTTATTACCTTTCTATAGAAAGTGTAAATCTGGCAAAGAAAAGGTTTGAGGACAATATACTATTGTATGCTTCCTAGACGTTTCTAGGTGGTACAAACGGCTTTCACTACACCTTTAACCTAAAGGTTGGTGGTTTGAACCCACTCAGATGTCCTGCAGAAGAAAAACCTGGTGATCTACTTCCAATATGATTATACCAAGAAAACCCTAATGGGAAGTTCTACACTGTAACACATGGGGTCGCCATGAGTTGAATTGACTCCATGGCAACTAACAACAACAACACGTTTCCAAGACTTTAATGTGGAGCAGCTTGAACCTTTGCCCTTCTGCCTTGGCCTCAATGACTTTTTTGCACCAGGAGACAATTAGATATTATCAGTAGAACAAGTGTATTTTGCAGACTTTAAAACCATTCCAAGTGCACAAGAAATGAGGTTTATGCTCTGCACATCTTTCTTTCAAGCCTTCAATTTTTTTCATTTTCTATATTTTGCATCCTATATAAATTCCAATGCAAGTAGAGTGTTCTGTTGTTATTGTTGCTTTTGTTTTCTTAATTGAATTAGAAGCACAGGGAGAACATCCCAGTTCAATGGGCCCCAGATGAAAGACCAAGGTGAGCATTACGGAGGGAGGCCGGACCAGCAGGAAGCAGTCTCAGAGGTCCAGGAATCTCGAGCCAGCGCACAGGGCAGAGAGCAGCCTTCCTGACAGAGGAACACCGTGTGAATGGAGCCAGTCCAGTTGGGAGTGAGGAATTCATTTTCTGACAAGGGTGTCAGCAGAATCATCAGGAGCCGATGACAACAAATCCATAGCTGGGTAAAAAACCGACAGGGTGGAAAACAAGGGCCTCTGAGGCTGATCTCTCCCTTTCAGCTGTCCAGAAGCATAATTTCACAGCAATTATTGCCCCAGCTGGCTCTCCCGAGTGCGGCTTCGCCATCTTTTCTTGTGTTTGGGCTTGCTCAAGAGCCCAAACAAATGTAACAACAATTAGGGCTTAGCAGTGAGCCCCAGAAATGACTTCCACCTTCTCCATGGCGCACAGAGCGATGTTGAGATAAGGACCGTGAGCTCCTGTGAGCTCCTGCGTAAGGTTGGCTCTTCAGACTCTCCCAGGGGTGAGACCTGCCCATCCCCACATTCCGTTTCCTGCCGTGCCCTTTCTGATAGATACAGTATTCCTGTGCCTCAGCTGCCTGCTTGGCTTCTTAGAGACGCAAACTATCAAATGCGCCTAAGTTTGCAACAAGAAGTATAACAGGAATGAAGATGTTTTAATGCTTCAACTTTTTGTTGCTTGTTGTTCACATGTTAAGTGCACTCTGCGGACCCGAGTGACGCGGGTCCCATTTCCAACACAGCATGCAGTGGGTGAGCCCCTCAACTGTAAAATGAAGCCATAAGAACTCAGCGTGAAAATGTATTAGCAACAGTTAGATAAGGGAGACCTCAGCAAGGCGTACACACTTTCAGTGGGTAAAATAATGTCTGTACAAATTGTTTTTGGTACATTAAGTACCTTTCACAGCCAAAATTTTAAAAAAGAAGAGAAGAAGGAAAAAAAACAAAAAGACACAGAACAGGACCCAGAAAAGGCAGAACCAGCTTCCTCCCAGGCAAAGTAATTTCATGCAGAAATTTTTTATTGAAATGGTTTCTCTAGGTGACAGATCCAGTGTACAATGATAAATGACAATGTGCCAGGCAGCTTGTCACCCTGAGCTGGGGGAAATCTCACCAAACTCCTCAATAATAACAGTAAGCGTGCATCTCTCCAAACAGAAGGTATTTGAAGCCACTAAGCACAGTGGCCTAGCAAAGTGGTATTAAACAGGAGCGAGCCGAAGCTGAGAAAAGATTGATGTCCGCGCACTACTCTAGCCACTCTTTCCTGGCTATGACACTGACAAGGAAATAAGGGTTATGAAAAATGATGTGACTCTCCGCAGCTACATCTGTGCATTTCAAAGGCTAGAGCAGTCAGGAGTACCCATGGGCTTGCGCTACGTCAGTGACAGTTATAAAATAGCCCAGAATATGATAACAATCCCTAAATCCATTAATGCCACGAGGGAGCACAGGTTAACAAGATGATGCACAGATGGGTAATGTCACTTTTGAAAGGTCCCCAGTTCAGAGGGAAGATTAGTCATGGTGCGAGATCTTAAACGGTGTGAAAAAGTAGCAACGGCCCCTGAGGTGGGAGGATCTACCTGGACCAATGGGATGGGCACCTGGCTCTGGGCATGGGGCTGCAGTTGTTTGTGTGACAGTGGACAAGCACCTCAGTCAGGGTTGATTTCCGGGGGGCATGAATAAGCATCCAAACAAAGCGCCGTCCATGGAAGATAGCGCTCAAGTAGAAACAGTCTTACTGTCAACACACAGGGGGGCTGGATGTTTCTAAGAAGCATTCGCACTACGATGTTAGATCAAGGCGTGATTTCCCCAAAACCACAAGGTGAAACAAAGGATCAATAGCAGTTATGTAAAGATGAGGCAATAACATGATGATCACTTTAAAAGAAGGTTGAAGGGAAGAAAGCTTTCCGGCTTGTAAATGCTCCCTACTCCAGTTCGATGAGCGGAAATCAGCTTTAAATCAGCTATCAATCCTGTTGTGAATCAAGAAACTTGGACTCTGGTCTCTGCTCTGATATTCATAGCAAAGCAAGACCCTGACCTCTGGGGCCTCGATTTCCTGGTCAGTAAGATGAGGGGCTGGACTGATAATCTCTAAGACCAATTCCAGCTTTGGAATCAGGGATATAAGAAGTACCTTTCACAGGCAAGTTGTTTTTAGAGATGAAAAAGCAAAAATCTAGAGCTATCTCTGTTTCATATTCTGTAGCCCTTCAGGGACTTTTACAACATTTTCTTTGTAGATGAATGGATGCATTCTTGACCCTGAAGGGAGTGGGTCTAGAGATGGACAAGGTTCAGCTGACTCAGGGATGCCCGCAGGCCCTTTGCTTCCCTCAGAGTCAAGGCTCATACGCTGCTTTGTCCATCCCCTTCCCCAAGCCCAGAAGCTCCAGAGAGGAAGAACCAACCCTCTTCTGCGTTGGTGATCTTGGCACCTCCCAGGGTGCCTGGAACGAGGCGGACGTCATCAAATCACTGTTGACCACTGGACAGAAAGAAAGTACTGCGTTTTGTAAGGGCACATCAATGATCAAACTCCAGTCACGTACTAAGTGAATTCAAGCATGTTTCATATAAATCTGAACCTACCACCAGGGTTACTCCTTGTTACAGATGAGGGGAAGAAGGTCAGCAAGGTTTGGTACAGTGTACAAGGTTCCATTGCTAGAAAGGGCCCAGCCACATGGGGACTCTGGAGACCTTGATTGTCAAGTGCAAATGAGCATGGCTTATTTAAATCAGCATGACCAATTTGACTAAACTGAAGAATTATATACAGGTGAACTCATACCTGTCCAGTCACTAAGATTCATCTTTTTGTAAGTGCAGTTGTAATCTTGCGTGTCAAAGCTTACAACCTATTAGTCAGTAAATACTGGCCCACAATAGTTTGGCAACCTAACCTATGGATGGCCAGAATTAATTAAGAGAAATAAAATACAATTCAGCGCTGCTTTTCCTGGTTAAGTTACATATGTTTGCATAACTTCTATACTGAGTATCCACCAAAAATCTTCATACAAAATATTTGAATCTTAAAGATGTTCTTATTGGTAAACAAACTAAAAAAAAAAATGTTTTAGAAAGAATAGGGGATACAATGTTAGGACTGAAAGAAAAAAGCAGGTACATGAGCTAAAGGATTGGGTCAAAATAGTCAACTGTTTTTGCTAATTCACTTTGCTTGATTACATTTATGCTCGTTTTATATATATATATGTTTTATGAATCATTTGTTCCTAAGGCATTATTTTTAGCAGTTAAGCAGGGAAGAAAAACCACAGTTGTTTAATCTTTGCTATAAAGGAACTCTGAAATTATCCTCTTCTACAGTAACTGACATACTCCTGTTATTAGTTTTAACTATGATTACTAATTTTCTGATCTAACCTTGAAAGGAATCTGAAAACAATAGAAAGGGGGCTTGATGTGAACTGAAGTCGTTTTAGATAAAAAGATATTATTTTCTGAGCTCCGTAGCTAAGAGTTTGTCAGTCTTTCAGAGATAACATTCTTGTTTATAAGCTATCGCTACCACAGGCAGGATAATTCATCTAAGACTGAAATCTTTACTTTAAAAATTCTTAATATATTTCTTAAAAATAAACTTACATGAAGACAATCATTATAAGTGGATCCGAATGTGGAAGTTGGAAGTTTCTGGTGCCTTGTATGTGCGCACTAGTGCTTTGAAATGTAATTCTCTAAATAAGGTAAATTTAGTATTTGAACCTTATTTCAGTGTTGTGATAAAATGGGGGGCATCTTATTAACAAGTGGAAAATCAATAGGTTGACAAGTAGCCCCTTTTAATCCACACACTATTCAATTAAGCCCATGCATGTATCAATAATTTATTCCATCCAAAAAAATATTGTATATTCATAGAAACCATATTGATCAACCAGTTAGCACATTAGCTTTATTTGCCTCTTAAGGATTCTTATTTTCCACTAATACTTTATGAGTCTTCTTTCCTTTAGTGTTCAGAGTTTGAAGGAGGAAAGAGTTTTAAAAAGTGTGAAAAAACAGAAAGTAAAAAGAACAAAACAGTCTCAGCAATGTTGCTTCTGATTAAACTACTTCTTTGAGATCAGGCCTCACACTTTACCTTTACTGAACATTCCTTTCTCTATTCTAATAAAATGATAGATAAATCATGTTTAAGAAGAGGAAGAAAATAATCCAAGTAGAATAGCGTTCACTACCATGTTTAATAGCTATTTGAGGGATTATTGATATAAATATGTTGCTGGAATGGGCGTGACAGGATTCATTTGGGTGTGACGATAATATGGGTAAACACAAATCTACTTTAAAGAGAAGAATTTAAGATGTATCAATAAACTACAGAAATATTAACATCAATCAATGTAATTCTTAATGCAAGAAATTGTATTAAAAATATTGACGTTTTTGATGTTTAAAAGGATAGAATCAGTATTTGCAGAATTGTGAACGAGGATTTCCATCAGTCTGGGGTTTAAAATATACTTTGTCAAAACATAATAGCTTATTTTAGAAATGGGCTAGATTTGAGATTTAAAATAAGAAGTATAATCATTTTAATTATCCTATTTTTACTTTTAAGAACAAAGCAAAAAGCAGTATTCACTGATGCCTTGAAAACCTATGCCTGAGTTCTCCTATATGTTTTAAGCCTCTAAATGCATTCTCACATTTCTTGTTTCTGCACTTTCGTCTCGTTTTTATTTAAAATGAGCCAAGCACCAGGGAACTACTTTATACGTTTATACCCTTCAACCTGTTGCTGTCAAGTCGATTCCGACTCATAGCAACCTACAGGACAGAGTAGAACTGCTCCATTGGGTTTCCAAGGAGCGACTGGTTCATTCAAACTGCCAACATTTTGGTCAGCAGCCAAACTCTTAGCCACTGGGCCACCAGGGCTCCTACTGTGTCATAGTCACCTTGAAATCTCCAGCCATGTCTACATAAGACCCAAACATCTGGTTATGATTCAGTTGAGCCAGCAAATCTGTCAGCACCCAGATGCATTTCATACTTTATGACAATGGGTGGACAGCTGTGATGTCCTACTCCTTACTGAACCCTATTAAGTGGGACAGATTTTTGGCCCACAGATTTGAGGCTCAAGTCCCATGCATAGTCATAAAGGCTCAATTTTTGGGTTCTTGCTGGAGTTGGAGCCGACTTTCCCTGTAGCCTGGGCGCTCAGGGCAGCTGCCTCTGGCAGGCAGCGTGCAGAGAATCCCCTCGGTGAGCGTGGGTTGGTGTCGCTGCTGCCAGCCGCAGGCCAGGGTGGAGCGGGAGTGGGCCCATGTCCCTGACTTTTGACAGAAAGTATCAGCCAAAGTAAAGAAAGCTGAGAAAGAAAAGCACGAAGTTCTAGAAAGCACACTGGCGTCAGAACAGTGGTCCCTAAGGAGCTGCCCAAATGCTTGGCAACAAGGTCAAAATTCTCAAAATTCAATTATGAATTATCCGGTGTTTCTTTTTAAAATTAAAATTCATGGGATTGAAGCCTCTTTTTCCTCCCTTGTGGACAAAATCAATTATAGCTTTGGAATTTGCCTGGGAAAACTGGTGGTGTTTCTCTGACTCCAAGGGACCTGTTCACACCCCTCCTGCCCAGTGTTCTAGGAAGGAGAGTGGAGGAGTGGTGGCTGGCAGGCAGTGGGCAGTGGGCAGTGGGCGTCAGGTGGTGGGCATCAGGCAGTGGGCGGTGGGCGGTGGGTAGTGGACAATAGGCGTCTGGTGGTAGGTGGTAGTGGGCATCAGGCAGTGGGCTGTAGGCAGTGAATGATGGGTGGTTGGTGGGGGCTGGTGGTGGGCATTGGGTGGTTAGCTGTGGGTGGTAGGTAGTGTGTGATGGGCAGTGGGCGATAGGTGGCTGGTGGTGGGTGGTGATGGGCATCAAGTGGCGGACAATGGGCAGTGGGCAGTGGGTGGTGAACAGTGGGCAGTAAGTGGCTGGTGGTGGGCAGTGGTGGGTGTCAGGCAGTGGGCATTGGGCTTTAGTGGTGGACATTGAGTGGTGGGCAGTGAGTGGTGGGTAGTGGGCAATGGACAATGGTGGGCAGTGATGGACAGTGGGCGGTGGTGGACAGTGGGAAGTGGATGGTGATGGGAAGTAGGTGGTTGGCATTGGGTGGTGGGCAGTGGGCAGTGGGTGGCTGGTGGTGGGCTGTGGTGGGTGTCAGGCAGTGGGCGGTGGTAGGCCTTGTGTGGTGGGCAGTAGGCAGCCCTCACTGGGCCCATCACAGCTGAAAAGAGAGGAAAGGAGCCACGTGGTCTACTTGGGAATTTAAATATGTAACATAAGTGAACTTTAACTATTGGAGATTTGTAAAATTGTTTCGTGTAAAGAACCGAACCTGTCTGCTTCTGGACTAGGATAATTTCCCAGCATTACTAGTGCCTAGAGTCTGGAAGAAAGGTACAGATGACTTTGACAAGGTGTTATCATTACCAGTATTGCTTTTGTTCATATTTATGATTTTTTAGCCCACTTTTAGAGGCAATGAGACAGAGTGGTTGAGAGCACAGGCTTTGGGACCACACAGACTTGACTTCAAATGGGCCACCTACCAACTGATATGGGTTGAATAATGTCCCCATAAAGACAGATTGGTGTCCTAAAGCTGTGACAAACCTTGTTAAGATAGCTGCTTGGAAAGAATATCTTTCTTTAAAGATGCTATTAGTTATGTTGGAGCAGTGGTTAAGCATTTGTCTGCTAAACAAAACGTCAGCAGTTCAAATCCACCAGCCGCTCCTTGGAAACCCTATGGAGCAGTTCTACTCTGTCTTGTAGGGTCTCCATGAGTCAGAATCCACTCAATGGCGGCGGGGATCAGTTATGTTAACAAAGACATAACTGAGTAGTGTGGGTCCTCATCTCTTCTGAGTGGTGTCTTATAATAGAAGACAGACATGGAGACACAACCACAGGGGAATGCAGAAGCCATGTGAAGACACATTGCAAGACAAGAATCACTCAGGATACCAGAAACTGGGAGAGACAAGAAAGGATCTTCCCCCAGAGCCAGCAAGGAACCGATATGGCCCAGCCAACACCTGGTATTTGGGCTCCCAGCCTCCAGAACTGTATGAAAATCTGTTTTTGTAAAGTAACCCATTTTGCAGTGTTTTGTTACAGCAGCCCTAGCAGAATGAAGACACCAGTTCTACAACCTTGATGAGTTACTTAACCTACCTGAACCTCAATTACCTCAGCTGGAAAACTAGGATGGTCACATGTCTATCTCAAAAGAGTGTCCTATGTGTTGTTGTTGTTAGGTGCTGTTAGTCGGTT
>NW_004444112.1:697112-698268 GCF_000243295.1 Trichechus manatus latirostris
CTGGCATAGCTTCCCGCATCACAGCAACACACAAGTTACCACAATATAACGCACTAGTGGAAAACATATACATTAGGAAAGATAAACTCCCTCAAAAGACAGAAAAGCCAACCACAGTTCACAGAAATGACTTCTATAAACTTGGCCAGTAACAAAGTGGCCATGTACAGCTCCTTCCAAGGAAAATGTACCAACTACATCACTGCTTTCTTATCTAGTTGTTGATTAAGCCAGGAGCTCTACTTGCCGTTATTTAGCATAGATATGTAAGTACTTAACCTTGGACCTGTGTTTCTCACCTATCTGAATTAGGTTAGATCATTTCATCAGTGGATAGGTGTTGAATTTTTGCTCTGCCGTAAGAGCCCCCAGGGCCTCGTCCTTATCAAGCTCCCTGTGGGAGATCACCTTATGCTGCTCCGGCTGTGTCCGTGATCTGGGATGGTCTTATTCTCCAGGTGACGTGTGAGCAGCAAAGAGTATGAAGAACTACATGTGGGGTATTTCCCCAGCGTTGACTCCCACTGAGGCTTTGTGCAAGCTCTTAATGATTTCTGCTGACTTGGCTTAACCATCTATAAAATGGGACTAATCTCATCCAACTCACAACCACGTGGTGTGGATTCATTTAGCTAATTTTTTTTTTTTTCCTTTTTTTGTAAAGCACTTAGATGCATGGTGCTGTTGGAGTGCTGAGTTCGATTAACTGAAGGCGAGTTTTTGGCCCAGGGTTCTAGACCTCACTCTGAAATTCTGAGCTTGTGTGTATGGAAGCAACTTTAATGATACTTTAATGGATTTGAGGGTTTTCTAAGTAGTTAATATAACTCTCCTTGGTAACGAGATCCTACATCTCATGTAGGCCACATATGGATGTGTCGTGGATTGAGTCATGTTCCCCAAAAATATGTGTCAACTTGGCTAGGCCATGATTCTCAGTATTGTGTAATTGTCCACCATTTTGTCATCAGATGTGATTTTCCTATGTGTTGTGGATCCTACCTCTAGGATGTTAATGAGGCAAGATTAGAGGCAGTTATGTTAATGAGGCAGGACTCAATATACAAGATTAGGTTGTGTTTTAAGCCAATCTCTTTTGAGATATAAAAGAGAGAAGGAAGCAGAGAGACATGGGGACCTCACACCACCAAGAAAC
>NW_004444112.1:699797-728205 GCF_000243295.1 Trichechus manatus latirostris
TGCTATCGACTGGGCAGGTCTCCAAAATATTAATTCCTTTCTAATGGAATTTGTAAAAGAGTCTTTGCAATCTTGTTCCTTATTTCCAATTTCTCTGCTTCCTCTCTAGTGACTATCATCACAGCTTTTAAATGTGTCCCCCATCTGGAAGGAAATGCCAGCAACTGACTCCCTTCAAACCCTCCGCCTCTGCTCCCATTCCAGACCGCAGCCCGTCCCTGGAGACGCGTCCACTGCTGCTGCCGTCCCACGTCTAGGCTCCGGTCTGGGTCAGCGAGAGCCCACGGGCAGGGTCTCCTGCCTGGCACTGCGATGCTGAAACAGCAGCATTTGACACATTTAAAACTTGCTGTTTGTGCGATCACTAAAAACTGCACCATTAGCTGGATTTTCAGATTGCATGAGTGCAGATCATTAAGTGTTATTACAGTATTAATTATTAGAAATGTCCTGTGCTGCCCAAATTAAATTGGGATAGTCAACGACCTGCGAGTTCCCAATACCACGGATAATTTAACTGGAGATCTGCCGCACAGGGTAAGGTGTCTTCACACGTTGTCCACACTACTCCACAATGAGTACAAACCTAGAATCCCAACAGACATGGAATAAATCAGATTTTAATATTTCCCTATGGCAACATTGTCCTTAGGAACTTTCCAAAAAAAAAAAAAAAAGAGGTGAGACTAGGCAGGAAGTGATGCTCTTGTTGAACATCAAATACAGTAAGTCCCCGTTAACCATGTGCTATGGATTGAATTGTGTCCCCATAAAAAGTTATGTTAAAGTCCTAACCACCTATGAATGTGACCCTGTTTGGGAATGGAAGTTTTCTTTTGTTACATTAATGAGGTCATACCAGAGTAGGGTGGGTCCTAAATCTAATCCTTTCTGTGTGGTGTCTTCTAAAAAGAGCAGAATAAACAGGAAGACAAACACACAAGGATCACCAGCAGACACCAGAAACTAGGAGAGAGGCCCACAGAAGGAACTGACATGGTTGAGACCTTGATTTGGACTTTTTGCCTCCAGAACTGTGAGAAAATATATTTATGGTCTTTAAAGCCACCATTTGTGATGTGTTTTGTCATGATAGCACCAGGTAACTAAGACAATCATCACCAGTGTTTTATCTATGATGTACATCCTGGATGCTGTAGTGATATTATGGGATTTCTCTGCTGAACTGATACAATTGAAACTGAAATGAACGTCAATATTTAAGGCCCATCCACCCAGAACTGGAAGAATATTTTAAAGAACACCTTTGACTAAATACTACTTAGTTACAAGTAGGAGCCCTGGTGGCACAATGGCTCCTAACAGAAAGGTCAGCAGATAGAACTCACCAACCACTCCACAGGAGAAAAGACCTGGTGGTCTGCTCCCATAAAGATTACAGCCCAGAAAACCTTATGTGGAAGTTCTATTCTGTCCTATAGGTTCGCTATGAGTTGGAATCAACTCAATGGCACACAATAACAACCTCTCAAGTCATCCCAAAGGCCCAGGTCTTAAAATCTCACCAATCTCATCTTTGTTATAAGATGAGTTCTTGGAGTTGGGATGGGCAAGTTCTTCCCCACAAGGAAGCTGAAAACTACTAATGGGTTCAGCATGAGCCCATTATGACACCAAGACCCCTGGGTGGTCTCAGCTGATAGAAGACTGACACCCTTCCCTCCTCCCATGTAGATGCTGTGTGAGACCACTCACCACTGAGATACAGTGTTTCCAAGTCAATTGGAGCTTGTCCTCTGGTCATGTGGATGTTGTCTTAATAGAAAAGGACCAAACCCACTGCCATCAAGTCAATTCCGACTCATAGCGACCCCATAGGGTTTCCAAGTCTGTAAATCTCTACAGAAGCAAACACATCTTTCTCCCACAGAGCAGCTGGTAGTTTCAAACCAACAACGTTTTGGTTAGCAGTTGATCACTTTAACCACGGCACCACCCGGACTCCTGGAAAAACATATCCTTTAGCAATAAGGGTGAATTTGTTCATGGGACATATATTTGCAATGTACACAAAAAATCCAAGAGTTGAATGCAATAACTTTTCAATGACTTTTATCTGTATTCATGTGTAAGTCACTTAACATTCTGTGGCCCCAGCTTCCACTTTGGAAAAAAGAAAAAATCTCTAATGCTCTTTCCCTGGACCTGGCCTAGCTGGGGGAAGGAGTGGGCAGCGAGGTTTCTGCTCCACGCCACCACTGCAGCAGTTTATGCCAGTCCTCTTCTCCAGGCTCCACAGTTTTTCTCTTCTGCACAACATTGCAAGCATCCAGTGAGAAACACGTATGAAGATGCTAGTGCCTTGGCTGGGTTTTTGCATTTGTAGAGTGATTTCTAAAGTTAACACAGGAGTCCTTGCAGCTCAGTGATTAAGTGCTTGGCTACTAACCAAAAGGTTGGTGGTTCAAACCCATCCAGCAGCTTCACAGGAGAAATACCTGGTGATCTGCTTTTGTAAAGATTACAGCCTAAGAAACCCTATGGGGCAGTTTATTCTGTCATATGGGGTAGCTGTGAGTCACAGTCGACCTGACGGTACACGACAACAGTATGAAATACATATACTTTTTTGAAGCATGAATTATACTAGTTCTAAAGAGCGGGCAAGTTACATATCCAAATATAGGACAGTGATAGAGCTATTAGTTGTAGTAATTTTTTTTAAATGATGTCTATGAAGACTAGCAATATGGAAAGTGATTATGCAACATAAATTGAAAAGTAATATCAACTTCTATGTGTGAACATAGTGTTAACATTACAACAATGTGCAGAAATTATATATTAAAAAACTTACACACTGAAAGTTATAAACATGTTTGAGTGAAAAATCAACATGTACATACCCGCGATACTTCAGCTGAACTTAGACTTTCATAGCTAACTTGAAATTTAATAATATTAAATATTTTTGTTGTTGTTAGTTGCTGTCAAGTTGGCCCCAACTCATGATGGCCTTGTGCCTAACAGGATGAAATGTTGCCTGGTCCTGCACCATCTTCATGATCAATAGTATGTCTGAGTCCATTGTTGCAGGTATTGTGTAGTGCCTTCCAACCTGGGGGGCTCATATTCCAATACTCTGTAGTGATCCAGAGAGATTTCACAGACTAATTTTTAGAAGTAGATCACCAGGCCTTTCTTTCTAGTCTGTCTTAGTGGGGAAGATCTGCTGAAACCTGTCCACCATGGGTGACCCTGTTGGTATTAATACTCATGGCATAGCTTCCAGCATCACAGCAATATGCAAGCCACTATAGTACGGCAGAATG
This sequence comes from Trichechus manatus latirostris, assembly GCF_000243295.1. Taxonomy (NCBI): domain Eukaryota; kingdom Metazoa; phylum Chordata; class Mammalia; order Sirenia; family Trichechidae; genus Trichechus; species Trichechus manatus. The sequence goes on from NW_004444112.1 coordinate 703,091, forward strand.
ACAGACTGGTGGCGAATTTAATATTTAGTTCCCTTCTAGTATGGGAGCTGAATATCCTCAAATCTTTGTTCCTCTCAAATGATACTTATACTTAACTAAGAACAAAGGTCTTTTACAGTAAGTAACTTTTTGTTCTGAAGAGAATCACTGTACTCTGAAGAGGAGGGTTTCTAATCCATAAATTAAAATGGAGAAGGGTCAGAAGTAAGAGGAGGTGTGGGCTGTGGTCCAGACCGACTGGTCTGAGTCCCAGCTCTGCCGCGGGGTTCTATAGAACAAAACGGGTCAGTACATGCCCAGGGCCCCACTCTGAATCCCAGCTCTGCCTCTGTGTTTTCCAGAACAAAACGGGTCAGTATATACTCAAAGTGCTCATGACAGGGCCTGACATGTAAGCATTAGCTATGGAGAAGAATGGATTTCCTAAGTTCTATCTGATGAAATAAATGGCATATAATAGTAATATGACATCTTTTACAAGGCCGTTTTAATATTGCATCACATAGACCCTATAAAATGCCTACAAAAGAAGAAGAATCCTTTTCATTCCACAGTTAAGGGATGTGAAGGTCATAGAACTTAAGAGACGTGTCCGAAGCCTTGCATTTAATGAACGGCAGAGCTACAACTTGAACCTGGGTCTGAGAGTCCACACCCATCCTCTCTGAGACCTCCCAAAGCAGCACTCAGTGGAACAATCATAGGCATTACTCGAGAAATATGTTATGGACAGAAGCACAGTAGAAATAAATCCACAGCAATGAAAGGGTCAGCCAATATTTGTGACGTGTGATAGCAAGTGAAGTGACACCTGGGTTCATCGTTCTCAGTGACTAGATTCTGGGTGGATACATACCAGTTCCACACGTTCAGAAACGAATAGCCCTTTCTAAGAATGTCAAATAAAGTGTATTACACCTCTGTCTGGGGTGTGTACATTATCACACCAAACACAGTAAATATTTCAAAGTATACAAATGTCCTCGTTCCTCCCCCTCCAGTCTTCCCAACTCTCATGTGCCCATGGTATCCCTGGGGACAGCCAGGCAGAGACAGACGTGTGCTCCAAGTTGCAGAGCGCTATGGTGGTCAGTCACCCTGGAGCTGGGTGGTCAGGGGAGCTGGAGCAGGTGGGTGCTGTGAGTGATGGCTGCCAAGTGTGGGCAGTGACAAGATTTGGGCAAAGCTACCCTCCTTCTGTCCCCCGGGCCCTGTCATCATGTTCTCATTCCAGATAGAATATGGAGCTGAATGGAGAAGAAAGGAGGAGGGGGAGGAGGTAAGAAGGGCCACTGGAGCATGAATAAAGGAAAGGGGTTTCAGGCTAAGAAGGAGAGGGAAGTCTAGGAGAACCCACCCTGTCAGGCACAAGAGCAGACAGAGCTTCACCCCTACTAGGCACTGCTTCATCTAGGCACGCCCCATTAGCCTCCAGCTCTGGCGTCACCGTCACCATCAACATCACAGGAACTATAAAAACAAACCAAACCAGTTGCCATCGAGTTCTCCAACTCATGGTGGCCCCACATGTGTCAGAGTAGAACTGTGCTCTATGGGGTTTTCAGTGGCTGATTTTTCTAAAGCAGATTGCCAGGCTTTTCTTCCGAGGCACCACTGGACGGACTCAAACCTCCAACCTTTAGGTTAGTAGTGGATGTTTGGACCATCAACTCAGTCCTATCAAATCCAATACTACTGGTCTTTCCTTACATCTGATTAGCCAGGGGCCACTGCTGGAATTCTAATGATACAAAGAGCTCCATGACACAAACATTTCGGTCTTACCTAACTCTACCACCATTAGTTAGAGATGAAACAAAATCCTTGCGAGTTCTAAAAATATTTTTTGATCTAGGAAAAAAATACTATTTTAATGTTTTCCCTTCAACGTTTGCACTTCCTGTCAAATACAAAACTTTTCAGAAAAATATAGTCTCCATGTCTTCTCAGTTGCAAATTTCCAGACAACAGAACAAAATCCAATCTGCTGTTGTTAAGGTAGCTTGGCAGAAAACTATCTCCAGCTGTACAAAGGCAAGAGCTGCAAAAGTGTGAACGTTTCCTTCCTCAATTTATTCAACTCAATGAGGTGGCAACTCCACAGCCTACACAGGCTGTTCAAATGCAAACACGATTAGGCACTGTCTGTTTCTTTCTGTTCTTTTCAAAAAATGGAGAAGAAATTAAACATAAAAACTGGTTAAAGCAAAGTTAAGATTACAAATTTAAGCACAAAAAAGTCAGTAAATGCAAATGCCGATGTCCTAATTGTAACATTAGCTGAAACACTTTCGCATCCTGACTGCATTGACTGTGTGCTTAAAAGGTCTAATTAGAAATCTAAGCTAGTCTTGGCAATGTGGATGAGGACTTGTATTACAAATGCACTTATTTCTTCTAGCTTCACACCCTGAAGTAGTAAGCTTCTTGAAAGTAGGGATTTTCCTCTGAGTCACCATCGTGTGCAGTTTCAACTATATGGTGTTGGTCCAACAAAAATAAAATAACTCCAGGAAGATCATCAATTTGCATCAGATCCATGGGCAGATCCAGGAGTCAGGTTCAGTCTATTCTATTATAGAAACCAAGTGGTAATTTGTGTACGAACATAGTTGCCCCATCTCACTATAACAGATTTGACTGCAAAACATGTCTCTACTGTCACTTAATGGACTATCTTTATCAATTTTTAAATTATTTTCCCAAACTATTTTAGTTTCAGTTATAACTCCTTTTTTTTTGAAAGTTGTTCTATATCTCACATGTTTTGGAAAAAAAATCATAACACCAGAAATGGAATTGAAAGTGTGAGAAAATATGCCTATAGTCCCATGCCCTAGAAGTTCACCCATTTTTATATTCTCATTTTCCTTCCTGTCCTAATTAATGCATAATTTTGCATAGTTGATAAAGCACAATACCAATGTATAGATTTTATACTTATTTTGAGAGCTGCATACACAGCCATTTGCCGATGTGCCAACACTTACTTAGCTTAACTGGACGTTTTTTTTTGAAATTTTAAAGAGTGCTGCAGTGGCCAGGAAGCCCTGGTGGCACAGTGGTTAAGCACTCGGCTGCGAACCAAAAGGTCAGCAGTTGGAATCCACCAGCCTCTCCTTGGAAACCCTATGGGGCAGTCCTACTCTGTCCTACAGGGTCACTACGAGTCAGAATTGACTCAACGGCAAGGGGTTTGCTTTTTGTTTTTGCAGTGAGTATGTCTCGAGCTACAGTTTTGTGACTGATTTTTTCTCAGGCTTGTTTGTTTGTTTGTTTGTTTAGTATAGTTCTTGAAACTGCTCATGAGTTTTCAGACTTACTTCAAAATAATTTTGATAAATTGGAAGCGTATTTCTAGAGGTACTAATTTATTACAATAAGTTATCCATTTGACCAAAAGTTCACAAATTTAATAAAAACACACTCACAGGCATCATCACTTTTTCAAACAGACCTAGAATGTCCTGTTTTTTTGTTTTTTTAAGATCTGTAATAGGTAAAGAGTCCCGGGGTGGCACAAATGGTTAAGAGCTTGTCTATACAAACCAAAACATTGGTGGTTTGAGTCCATCTAGAGGTGCCTTGGAAGAAAGGCCTGGTGATCTACTTCTGAAAAATCAGCCACTGAAAACCACATGGAGCACAGTTCTACTCTGACACATATGGGGTCACCATGACTCAAAGCCCATTGACAGCAACTGGTTTTAATATAAGACAATAGAAATTGATGTCCATGGCATTTTTGGCCCAAAGAAGTCCCCTGTGCTGGCAGATCCGAAATGATGGCTCAAGATACTGAATGGAAATTGACCATGGCAGGGAGTAATTCCGGAGTAAATCTTCTGGTCTGAGAGAGAGAAACAATTATTATTATTCATTTCTACATAGGCATAGAGAAAGCCAAGGAAGTTTGTTATGACACATTAAAATGACTCAGGTGAGCTTTGTAATCACGCAGTCCCACATTCAAATACCAGACCACCCACTTCACCTGGGCAGGTAACACCGCTCTGAGCATCAGTCTCCTCACCTGGGAAGTGGAGATCACTCTCTCGGCATGTCGTGTGAACTAAATGAGGTTCCACTGAGAACACACTCCTGGGATGCAGTATGTCCTCACATAATCAGCAGCTTTCCCATTGTAGGAGAAAGCGGTTTTCACGACATACATATACTTGCTTTTTTTTTTTTATAATAAAAAAGACAATGGTGTCACTAAAATTTTTTTTTCTTAATTTTGAGGAATTGTCCATATTCCTAAACAGCAATCTGTGGAATATGTTTGCACATAATCCATTTCAAAAGAAGTCTGCTTTATGTCACAAAATGTCTAATATTGTGATGGTTAAGATTGTGTGTCAACTTGGCTGGGCCATGATTCTCAGTGTTTACATGTGATCATTCCCTTGATGGAATCTGCTGTGAGTAGCCAATTAGTTGAAAGGGAATTTCCCTGGGGGAGTGGCGTGCATCTGAATATAAGCAGACGTTCTGGCTTTTTTGCTCGCTCTGGATCCTCCGGCTGCCTCCTGTTCGTCTGACCTCCAGTTCTTGAGACTTGAACTATCAACTTATCTGCCAATCTTGGGATTCATCAATCTTCACAGCCTGTGAGCAAGAATCCTGCTCTCTGACCTGCCAATCTTGGGTTTGCCAGCCCCTGCAGCTACATGAATCAGGAGAAGTCTCTATCTTGATCCATGGACTTGGAACGTTCCAGCATCTACAATCTTGTGAGCCATTTCCAGGATATAAATCTCTCTCTATATATATATTTATACGCTTTACTGGTTTTGCTTCTCTAGAGAACCCAGTCTAAGACAAATATGTATGAAGGTGAAAGGTCCAGAAAATCTGGTAGGATGAAGTGGAAAAAGTCATCTAAAAGAAGAAAGGGTGTGCAGCAGGGCATGTATGCTAACAAACAGCAATTCACACCTGCTAACTGCTGTGAAAAAGCCATGGAAAACGCCAGTAATGCCATTCATGGGGACTTCTTATAACTAAGAGTACCATTTATCCATTGATGAGAGTCACTGAAATGTAGTGGAGTAACTCTGTGTCCTAAGTAATCAGCACAGTAGAGGCCAAGGAATAGATTTGTGTGTGTATGGAGCAATAGGGGTTGCATGAAAGTGCATATAATATATGTACACATACATGAGTATTAACACTTATACTTTCTCTATGTGAATACAGAAATTAACTTGGGTGTGCAGGTCAGTGTGGAAGGGTATGAGTATATGAGTGTGTGTGATAATGTGTGTGATGTGTGTGATAGCATGTGAGTCAGTTGTGTGCTGTGTATCGATGTGTGTGATAGTGTGTGTGTGCAGGTTTGTATACTGTGGTGTGTTTGTGGTAAAAGAGTGTGTGTGTGTGTGTGTGTGTGGTGTAGATCTGGTTATGTGTGATAGTGCATGTGTACACTTGTGTGTTGTGTTGTGGTGTGTGTGGTATGCGTGTGTGTGAGTGAGTGAGTGTGTTGTGGTATGTGAGTGTGACTGTGTGGGTATGAGTTTGAGTGTTTGCATACGTGTGAGAGTGTGAAGGTGTGGGTGAGCAAATGTGTGATATGTGAGTATGTGAGTATGTGTGATGCATGTGTGTGTTTGTAATATGTGAGTGCATGAGTTTGTGTGTATGAGTGTGTAATGTGTGTGGTGTTTGAGTATGTGTAATGCATGTGTGTGAGTGTGTGGTATGAGTGTGTGATGCATGAGTGCATGTGAGTGTTAGTGTGTGGGTGTATGTGTGTGAGGGTGTATGAGTTTGTGTGTGATGCATGAAAGTGTGTGAAAGCATGTGTGGTGTGCAAGAATGAGGGTGTGATGCTTGAATGTGTAAGTGTGTGTATGTGAGTGAGTGTATGTGTGATCCATGTGTGTGAGTGTGTGTATCTGGGGGAAAGAGGTGGCAAAGGCTGCTTCTAGAACTACTAGAATTTGCCAACTATCAATAGTATTATGTGATAGTGTCTCCACATAAAATGGGGAAAAAGGAACAAAGTAGCTCCCTAAGGAAGGAACACGTCACCAACAACATAAATGTGCAGTCCACCAGATAAGTAAAAGCTGTGGATGCCTTTATGCATTTTGGAAAGACCCATTTTTACTCTTTCTCTGTCAGCCCAGACTCTGAGAGCTAGTGAAGGATAATCATGGCTTGCTAAGGTGTGCAACCACATCACACATGGTTTGGCGTGGGGCTGAAGAGAAGACCGGATGAGTTAGGGTGCTTGATTGTGGGCTTACGTTCAATCCCCAAGGCTGCTTAGGAGGGATCAATGAACAGGAACTCATTAAATCCTGGCCAAACCTGCCACAGGATGGGAGCTGTGCTCATTGGCAGTCCGGCTGGGTCTATGAGGGCTGCATTATATACTGTTTTTACTGTTGTTTCATTTCAGAAAACTGCAAAAGTCCAGGCAACATTTTGTCAGTAAAAAACAATAAAGAATATGAAAAGCCCATCCTCACAGAACATTGGACATTGCAGAACAACCTACAGCTATTATCAGATATATCAAAACTGACAAGTAAAACTTTGGCTGTTGATTGGACCATATTTCACGGGGACAGCAGAGCTCGTCCACACTCACTCTTAAATGGAGCTGCTTATCCGCGAGGACGTGGGCAGGCGGGTATGAGTCTAATTTAACTGGTGGGATTTGGGATGATTGAAAAAAAATTGGTGACATAGCAAAACTGGTCATTCAATTTTCAGGAGCACGGAGAAACCTTTGCGTCCACACTGAGCCGCAGGAATAGCCTGGACTCAAAGAGATACTAATTTTGTTCGCACACCTTTCATAGAAACCAGTAATGGCTTATGGACCAGCTGTCAATGCATTTGCTATTCAGTTTCTCTTACCCTAAAAAAAAAAAAAAAAAAACACTTAATGAATTAACACACTTTTGGTCCAAAGTCATCAGAAAGAATTTTTTTTTTCTTAAAAAGAGTAACATGATTTCTACAGCCACTCCCCACGTCTCATTTCTACCTGTATGAATTTGAAATATTTTAGTATCGTTGGGAGCCTTTCTAATATTGCACTGAGAACTTTTTTTGTGGGAACTATAGCAAAATTAAATCAGGAAGAAATAATTTGAAACATTGTGTTTTCCTGTGCTGCTTACAAACAGGAGAAAAGCAAATGCATGAAAAGCCAAACAGGGGTCAGATCCTTTGCTACACATGTGCAAAAAAGGCCCATGATACCCAGCTGATGCCCCCAGAATTCCCACCGGCACACCTAGATAGTATCAGATTGGGCTCTTCATTTGTGTTATATAGCTGCACATCTGTTTCCTGCGTTTCCAAGAGACTGTATTTAAAGCACCAAGGTTTGGTATGAAAGGGGATAATTAACATGTTTCTTGGCACCTGGCCATTAGTGACAGAAAATCACCTGAAAATGACAAATTCTAATATCCCATGTCATCATAACAGGATTCTGGGGAAATTCAGAGAAATGATCATAATAATATGCCCTCCCCTCAAAAAATGGAGACATGAAGTACCCAGCAAAAGGGCTGCATGATTTCACAGGTGTGGACGCTGGCATATTGAGTGATCTCACTCACAGATGCTAAAGGTCAACTGAGCAGTCTGTTCTCCAACCAACTAAGCATAACTCAGCCTTCTTTTATTTCTTAAAATAAGCTATCATGTACGCTATCACACCAATAAGAAAATTTTTTCAACGATTTGTAAAAGCAGAGAATGTTCCAGTTTTGAAATATCACTGTAGACATACTGAAGATACTTTCATGAAAGAAGTAAGACCATGATCCTGGAATTTATTTCCACTTTTCTGAGCACTCTGCCATTTCCATCAGTCTTACTGAGGAAGAAGTTCCTAGATTTATCAGGTATCTGTTGAGCCTTTATTTTCTTGAATTACAAAGAGCATCTCCTTCTCATCGGTTTAAAACGTCTCAAAATAGAGTAGGAATGGAGAGAATAAGGTTTAGCCTCTGGGTTCCTTTTTGCATTTCTGGTCCCACTGTATTTATGTCATCTGCCCCTTTGGTATCAGCGTTAAATATTTTACACATGCTCTATTTCTCCTCATTTTATTCTTAGATTTATAAAACATTTTACATTTAGGGAAAACTCAAGAAAATATTTAGGGGGTAATTGCTCCTCAAACCTTCAAATGAATTCCCCATTTAAACGTTTCCAAAAAAACCCCTATGAGAGTAAATTTCCAGCTCAGGAAACAGCATAATAATACCCCAGTAGGACATATTTGGAAAATGTTTAGTAAATTGAAAGTACCTCCTCTCCTCCTCTCACCTTACTATGCATTTTTTATTTTTAACTGGCAAATACTCTGGGATCTATTTTTTCTTTATTCCTATACATGTTTACAAAGTTGGCGCAATTCTGACGGCGTGTAGGTATTTCCACTGCAATTAACGTCCCCGTTTTCATCATCGTGCGAAGGTAGGAACAGCGACGGGGACCCCAGCTCCTTCAGGAGAGCAGCCGGCCGGCAGAAAGTGATTGAATGATCTCATTTCAGGCTTTTTGTTAGACAACAGGCAGCGCTCTATGAAGATTGATACAGAAGTGCTGGGCTTCGTTTGCTGGGTCATCAAATGGATTGATATTATACTCCAGCGGTGGATGAAGACAAAGTAACTGTTATCATACTCAATACAAGGGCTTGTCAGGAGCGGAAAATCATCCCATGTCACTGATTATGGAGCGTTTCACCACTGTCATGCGAATTTAGTAGCAAGATGTCACGTGCAGGCTACTGGACCAAAAACTCCGCATCTGTGAGAAAAGTAAAGGAGGCCTGAAAACCCAGCCGCAGAACCACAAGTAAAGGTGCCTCCTGCGTTTGTAATAACCCCAGATAAACGTACCCACAACCAGGCTGTTGATTTGCAATAAGTGGTAAACTTTAAAAGTGTGTGCATGTTGGCTCACTTAATAGGTCTCACTGAATCCGACGGTGTCTTGGCTAAGTAACAAGCGCTGTGTACTCCACTTAATATTTTTTTTGAGATAGGAATAGCATGTATTTTCAAAAATGGCCATGACTTAATGGCCACTTTCTATGTTTATCTCATTCAATCTTCACAGACATTCACTCACACACTCACATACACACATTCACACCTACATGACACATTCACACACAGGTGAGCACATGCTAACACACACACATACACACATGCATGCAGACACATATATACACACACTCACACACACGTGCACACATGTGCACACGCTCACACACTCACACACAGACGTATATATGCATGCACAGGCATACATCTATGAGGAAGGTAATGCTCCCACACTAAGACGAGGAAACTCAGGCTCACAAAGAAGTTAAGCAACGTGACCAAAGTCAGACATGTGCATACGATTGTATGTACATGATTGTATATTGTCTATGATTCAGTCAGGGTATGAGGAGGTGATTAATGACCGACATCCTGGACTGGAGCACATCACAAATCACCCCCCACCTCCACAGCCACCCAGATCCACATGTCCATGTTCTAACATTGGAGGATCATCCTTCTGTTAGAGGAATTTCTGTTTACTTACATCCCATTTGAAGTGCAAACACACCCGGTAGAGTCAGCAGTTCATAAAGTATGACATTCCATGATAAAATAACTTGACAGGGTGGAATCTGATATTATAAAATCACAGCAGCCAATTATACAAACATAGTTTCTCTTTTCCAAGCAAGCTTCGGTCACACATAGCTAATCCCTATGCGGTACCTCTGAAACCTAAAGCCCATGAGAACCAGGTCTTTGTCCATATCATTCCTTGTTGAGTCCCCAACACCTACAACAGAACTCAGAACATGGAGGATGATTATTAGCTATTAAACAAATGATTCCTTTCCCAGGACAAGATCTAGAAAGTGCTGGTAGTGAGGAGGAGATTGACAGGGACCAGAGAGAGGAGCTTAGATATCAGTCTAGGTACCCAGGAAGCTACTGAAGGCTTTAAGTGGGTGAATTCCACTACCTGACTTATCTTTTAGAAAATGAAAACGTTAGTCTGGCTACTGTGTGGAAAATAGATTATAGGGGGCAAAAGTGAGGAGGGAGGAACTGGTGCTGGTTTGGACAAAGATGGTTGCAGTGGAAATGGAGAAGAATGGGTGAATTTAAAGCCAGTCTTTGAAGTGGGATCAGAGATACCTGATGAGGGGTTGGCTGGGGAATGAGAGAAAGGAAGGGTGGAGGGGAAGTCCTAGGCTGACAATCCGAGTAGGGGTGAAGATGTTATTTGCTGTCTTGGAAAATAGGTCAGAAACCAAGGAAGAGGTTTAGAAACTAAGAATTCTGTTTTGATCAAACTCAGTTTGAGATAGTTGTAACACTTCTCTACAAATATAAGCTCAGAGGAGAGTGGGCTAGTCATATACATTTGGGAGTCATTCCCATATAGATGTTATTTAAAGCCAGAGAGAAAGTGGAGAAGATGGTGCACAAGCCAGGAAGAAAACCAAATATAGATATGACTAGCCTTCTATTACCTCCCAAAGTTTTTTGCTCAAAATTAACTCCACGTTGGAGAATGAAGAGCTGGATGGAGCTATCAATCAGATTTGTGATGTCTTCTGCTTATGCCGGGATCAAAACTCAGCATAACATGTAGAAAAGATGGTAGTCCTAGAGTCTCTGGAGATGACCAGGTGTGAGCGAGAGCCACATAGGTGGTTAGGGATCAGAACTGAGGCACTATATGTCAACTTGACTAGGCTGCAGTTCCCACTGGTTTGGCACAACACTAGACTAGCTGCTGTTCTGTAATGTATTGCAATGCAATGTCATGTAGTGTAATCACCTTCTGTGATGTAATCACTTTCTGTGATATAACCACATTCTATAATGTAATCATCTTCTGTAATGTGATCTAATGTAATCAATCAATCAGTTGAAAGGGGAGTTTCCTTACAGTGTAGTCTGCCTCCAGACAATAAATAGATATTTTGGCAGAATTCACTCACTCTCTCCACTCTGCACTCTTCTCATCACCTGACCTACGGATCTTGGGATGCAAGCCTGCAGGATTCGCCAGTCTGCCTCCTGACCTATGGATTTTGGAGTTGCTAGCCGTTACAATCAAGCGAGCCAATCTCTTGAATCTCTTAAATTAATATCTATCTATCTATCTGTCTGTCTATCCATCTATCTATCTATCCATCTAACCATATATATCTTAATGATTCTGTTTCTCTAGAGAACCTTAAGACAGGCACCCTCTTAGCAAGCTATACTGAAGTAATAGGGCCCATGAAAATGCAGTGAAGAAAATCAGACCCTCGTCTTACAAATACAATTATTATTAACAGCGTGAGATCTTTCTTCTCCTCTCCTTCACAACCAGATCATAAGATCTGCAAGAGGAGGGACTGTGTCATATAAGTTGACTCTCTAATGCCTACATACTTATCTTTCCATAGTTCTCAGTAAATGCTTGTTGTAGAAAGAATAAATGAATGAGGTCTGTTGCAGTTAGTTATTGCTGCAAGTCAAACCACTTCCAAACTGGGTGACTTAAAACAAGAACCCTCATTTATTGGCTCATGATTGGCAATTTTGGCTGGCTCAGAGGGCATAGCTTGTCTCTGCTCCATGTAACAGCAGCTGGGGTTCCTCACCTGGGGCTGGAAAATCCATTTCCACTTCCAAAATGACTGCTCACATGGCTGGAAAGTTGGTACTCAGCCTGAGCCAAGGGCTGGTGGCCTCCATTCACCTCCATGTGGGCCTCCACCTAGCTGCTTGGGCTTTCTCATAACATGGCAGCTGTGTATCAAAAGGAGGAGAAGGAAGCTGCTTCTTCCCCTTGATTCTTTGTGGTTTATGAAAAAAATTGTCACTGTACAGAATGACATTCATTCATTTTTTATTTTGAAATGGGCTGGCATTTCAAACTAATTTTAATATATTCAAACATCAAAAATGAATGCACACAACTGCTCTGGCCAAGATCACAAAAGAGGGTCCCGGACAAGGCGAGAGGAAAATTAAGAACAAAAAATCAAATTCATAAAAAAAGACCAGGCTTATTGGCGTAATAGAGACTGGAGGAGCTCGCAAGACTATTATTCTAAGTCACTCCTCTAACTTGGAACTGCAACCCTTCCTGGAAACCACCTTCCAGCCACGCAATAGACGGGCCTACAAAATAAACAATAACACCTGAAAAGAACGTGCTCCATAGAACAAACAATTATACGAGACCAAAAGGGCAACATTTGCCCGAAAGTAAAGATGAGAAGGCAGAAAGGGGTAGCAAAACCAAAAGAAATGGGGAACCCAGGGCAGAAAAGCAGAGAGTGCTGACAGTGTGGGGATTACAACTAATGTCATGGAACATTTTGGGTACAATTTGTTGAATGAAAAACTAATTTTGCTCTGTAAACTTGCGACTAAAACACAATTTAAAAAATAGAATAAATGTACAACGTATTTTAAAAATTGAATAATTAGAGGACATTATTATAAAAAGAAACTTTTAAAATTGACTGAAAGTTTACAAATTGTCACCTTTATTTTTCAATTCTCTGGCACATTTTTAACAAAGAGGCGGCTGTACAGATGATGTGGGAAGCTGTAGCATTTTCATCGAGTTTGTTATAAACTGGTTAACTATCAATATTTTCATTCATGGTTTAAAATGTGCAAGATGTTATTTAATTTGAAAGACAAAATTCTCCTTGGGTTTAATATGTGACTTTATTTCATAAAACATTTCTTTAATTATGACCACTTAAGAGCAATCTATGTAGTAACAAAAATACTGATGACTACTTCTTCAAATATTTTCCAGAATTAGATTTGTATTCATACAGGCTACACAGTACATTAAATATTTACAAACAGATTTGATTTTGAAAACAAATGAGATATTTTCTGTGAAGCAAAACAGATCAGTATGATCTTAAACAATTGTGGTCATTTGTCTGTGTGGTATGACAGACCGAGCATAAAGTGTCTGTTGCAATTTGACATCCGTGACTCCATGGTGCAAGGAGAAGACGCACCAAAGAAAACCTTCATGCTCTACCTTGCTTTCTGCACCACACCCTACAAATGGAGGCAACTTCTCAGGAGCTATGTAGTCCCAGGGAAACAGCCTAGTTCTGTAGCAAGTTGACTTTTTCACACTCATAGAATCCTGGGATCAAAAAGGGCCAGAGAGGACAAACCAATTGCACATTTGCACAGTTTTTAATTATATGTAGAGAAAAAGGAGTTGCTGTTTGATCTCAGAAGGATCAGAAACAAAACCAAAGAGCAGGGAAGAATGGAAAAAATCACAACTAGTTTCCAATCTCATGGCAAATATTTTCCTTTTTATCCTGGGTTAATCGTTCTTCAGGTTTATGTCCAAGAAGCACCACCCTCCCAGCCATCTCAGTAGTGAGGACAACCTTGTGTTTGTTCGTCCTGTAAGCACTTACAGAGCCATCTCTTCTGTGCCAGACGCTGTGTCAGATACTGGGTGTGTTACAATGACTAAGACATAGTCTCTGCCCTCAAGGAACTTGGAACATGATGGGGAGACAGTGAAACAAGTAGACAAACAATTCCACAAGATCTGTGAAGATCTCAGAAGGTAGTGAAAGGGACAACTGATCAACCCTGTCTTGGAAAGGTGGGGAGCTTTCATAGCTATCAAGGATAGGTGCGGAACACCTTAGCTGGGTGACCCATTAGTAGCTAACCTGTCCAAAAGTTAGGTCAAATTCTGGACATCAACCAACTTTGAGGATAGACTTACCAGGTTTGAAGCCTTAAGTTTAAGTCCTGGCTTTGTCAGGTGCTGTGTATACGTGAAGAAATCACTTTGCTTCCCAGAGCTGATGAAATAGAAACAGTAGCCTTAGTTTACAGTGTTTGTTGTAAGAAACAACTGAAATGATAAAACCACTGTGTCAGCCGCAGACTGCCAGGCGTCCATGCTGTGACGCGACTCTCCTACATCAGAAGCTACTGATGAATGTGCACTACAAGTCCCTGAAGGCAGCAGCCAGGCCCTGTCTCAGTCACTCTTCCAATCCTCAATGAACCCCCAACATCTCTGCCATGCCTGGCCTGTAGAAAGTACCCAGTGAATGTTTATGAAGGGATTCCATCAATGAATCATCTAGTTTATCAATTAACAGGGGAGTCTTTATGCCTCTCTGGGTGGTGCAAACAGTTAGCACTTGGCTTTTAACCCAAAGGTTGGAGGTCTGAGTCCACCCAGAAGAACCTTGGAAGAAAGCCCTGGCAATCTACTTCAGAAAAATCAGCCATTGAAAACCCTGTGGGACACAGTTCTACTCGGTTACATGGGCTCACCATGAGTCAAGTTTGACTCCATAGCAAATGGTGGTGGTGGTGGCACTTTGGTTAGACTAGGGTAGAATCCCTTCCTTGACAGGGAGGGCTGGTGCTTCCACTCAGTGGTGCAGTAGCTGACTTTGTATAGAGGCCAGTGCTCTTTCCAGTCCTCTGAGACAGAACTGAGCCCCTGTGGTGAGGAAGCAGAAGGTTCCAGCACTTCCGGAAGGTGAACCAGCACCACTGCCATCTGACCTGCCAAGGCTGCCACCTTTATGAGCAGCGCCACACCACACCCAACACTGCAAACCCAGCTCAGCATCTCCTTCCTAAGAATATCAAAAGGTATTCTCAAGCATGTATGGGGAAGGAAGCAAATGCAGTATCTTTTCAAAAGCTAGTTCAATAAGGATTTCTACAAGTGTGGAGATAAGATCCTTAGTGAGCTGAAAATCCCTTTTGAAACATACTGTTGGTATTATTACTGGCCCTTTCTGTAATGATCAGGATCAAAACAGTCACCATCTCCGTGAAGCGTGAGAGAGGAGACGTCTCCTTAGGGCCTCAGGAGTTTCTTCACATCCACCAGCAAAGACTCCTCCAGCAAAGTCACTGCCTTCTCAGTATCCTGGGGCTGCATAACAAAATGTTACAGAGTCAGTGGCTTCAAAGAACATAAATTTCTTCTCTCACAGATCTGGAGACTGAAAGTCCAAGTTGGGATGTCAGCAGTGTTGATTCCTCCTGAGGGCTCTGGAAGAGGAACTGTCCCATGCCTCCCTCCCAGCTTTTAGAAATTGCTGGCGATCGTCGGCGTTCCTTTACTACTTGCGGATGTGCCTTCACATGGCGTCTTCCCCCTATAGGTGATCCTGTCTTTGTGTCTGTTCTCCAGTTTATAAGACACCACCCAGAAGAGATTAGGATTAGAACCCACCCTACTCCTCCTTAACCTCATTAATTTAACTGGAGAGCATTTTCAAAGGAAGACCCCGTTTCCAAACAAGGCCAGCTTTACAGGTACAGGGGTTACAGCTTCATCACATCTTTTGGGGGGACAAAGTGGAATCCATACACCCCTCCCCTGGATCACCAGGTGATGGACACACACCATTAGCATTGCTTGCTTCCTGATGAAGACCTCATTCTCTGGGTTCCCCCTACACTCCACATTTTATTAATTGTTTAAACTCAGCATATAACCCAATAAAGTTTGTTTTAAATAAGTAGTGCTAAAAGGAATTAAAAACAGTACCTCTTATCCCCGAGAATATAAACAACATCACATGAATTAAAACCAGGAGGCACTTCACTACATTACGTCACTTGCACAATCAGTCGTTCCTTGTCTGCTTTTTGTTTCTTGTTCTACCTTGTTTTGGAGAATTTGGCCATATTTTATTCATTTGAAAAAAAAATTCTCTGGCAACCATCAGTTATTACCATCAGATTCAGGGCATGGGGCAGCAAGGTATATATATCTGTATAATATATACTAGCTATGAGTGGGTTTCAAAGTAGAAAATGCAAAATTAAAATAAAGATGGAGAGCAATGTTTGCTGTGGAGTTACAAAGCACCAGGAGACTTAGGGGCAGACTTGGACAGACATGGGTTCAGGTCCCCCATAGTGGCCACAAGCAAAGAGCTGGCCCCTCAGAGCCATAGCCCCTGACCTCTGAGATGGGTCGTTGAAGGGCAGATTAAAGTAGGTCCCTCTGCAGAGCTCCCTCCCAAGTGTGTCATGTCCAAGCCATCAGTCAGTATCTGTTCTCTTCCCTCTCCTCTTATGTTATTTTCAAGTCTCATGAAGCCCTGTCGTATAAATATTATTACAATCCTGCTAAGAACATGGAAAGTGAACCTCCAAGAGATGAAATGACATGTGCAGTCCCAAGTTAGAGGCAGGGTTTTGAATCAATTCTTCTGTTTCGAACCCCTGCTGAGAATGTAGTTCCACCCTAGAAATACTGAATCAGAATCTACATTTTAACAAGATCCCCAGGTGATTCTTGTGTTGTACTAGCGGTTCTCAGAACTGACCCCTAACAAGAAGCTTCTTGTTAGAAATGCAAATCCTCAGCAGGGGTTCGAAATGGAAGGAACCATTGGTTCAAAGCCGTAGTAGGCGGCATTATCAGGATGTCAACGCTGTGGTTTAAACATCAACCATCACCATACTATAAGGCGCAATGGCAAGTACATACTGAAGTCTCTTAGATCGTCTACACAGATGCCTTCTACTTGGGCACAACTGAATGGTAACCTATTGTTACCAAAGCTCAGTAACCTATCGTTGCCTGAACTGCCAGAGCCTTAGAAAAATCATGCTTGTTTACATCCAAACTACCATTGTACATAAGGCAGCAAGTCAGCAGCACTTACAGCTGCACTGATGGATGCCCCTATTTTTTTGTTTGTTTCTTTGTTTATAGTTGTAGATTAAGTGAAAGTTTACATTTCAAGTTAGTCTCTCATACAAAAATTTATACATACATTGTTATGTGACCCTAGTTTCTCTCCCTATACTGTGACAGCACACTCCTCCTTTCCACCCGGATTTCCCATGTCCATTCAACCAGCTCCTAACCCTCTCTGCCTTCTCATCTCCCCTCTGGACAAAAACTGCCCGTTTAGTCTCATGTATCTACTTGAGCTAAGAAGCACACTCTTCACAAGTATCATTTTATGTCTCACAGTCCAGTCCAATCCTTGTCTGAAGAGTTGGCCTTGGGAATTGTTTTAGTTCTGGGCTGATAGAGAGGAGGCCCCCATTTTTAAAGAAGCTTTCCAAACCAACCAAGAAGAGTGTCTGCTGGTGTCTGGAATTGTTGGAAATTTTAAGACTCTCTAGAGGGACCCAACACTGATCTCTGCAACAATAAAAATTAATTCATAAATTAAATTGATATTTAGTGAACAGCTATTAAGTGCTGGGCATGTACTGGGCAGTGAGGATAGCTGAAGAGATATGCTTTCAGAAGGTATGGCCATGGAATCTTCAAAAACAAACCTGAATTGAGAGCAGTCATTTTCTGCTAAGATTAGAGAAAATAGTAAACATAAGTGACCATGTCTTACATCAAATGTGGACTACTCTATATGAAAAATATCATTTTCCTTGCTCTCATTTGGCTGCTTCCTGTGTGATAGCTGTCTCCTTGGTTTCTACACTCGGGATATAGTCTCAGTGTGGCTTTGGGAATTGATTTTGGTTGATTTGTGATCCCTCTACTGGCTGACTTTGCCTTAGCAGAGCACAGATATGATCAAAATAAGTACAAGCCAACCTTTGTTTTAGGTTAATTTTACTGATTCCAGAATAGAAAGCTAAGAATATGCTTTAGAATCAGTGTGGTATGAACTGTTGGGGTTTCCCAAAGCAATACAGTGCTAAATTCTGAAGTTAGGTAACTGGTACCTAAAAGGTATTAGATTTAATCAGACTAAAAACTAAAAACCCTCTGCCATTGAGTTAACTCCGACCATAGCGACCCTACAGGACAGAACAGAACTGCCCCATAGGGTTTCCAAGGCTGTAAATCTTTAAGGGAGCAGACTGCCACATCTTTCTCCTGTGTAGTGGCTGGTGGGTTCAAACCGCCGACCATTCGGTTAGCAACTGAGCTCTTTAACCACTGCACCACAGGAGTTCCTTAATCAGACCAGGAGGGGGAAAGATAGGATAGAAAAGTATTCCAAAGCCTAAAAAAAAGAGAACTTTTATTCATCTAAACTGGTCTGAGGAGGGTAGTTCCCAATGTTTTCACAGCCATTTGCAACCTACTAGAAACTCCTGAAGGGGGCTGGACCGCAAGGTGTGTTGTCTGATGTAGCAACTCTGAGATAACCTGAGTCCTCATCTCCCCATCAGACCACAGGATCTTGGTGTAAGTACAGAGCTTAGCATGGTCGAAAGATTAGAGGCAGAGAAAAGTCCGCGTAAACCCGTGCATGAACTTCCATACAGGACAGGCATCGCATCATCTCGGGGAGCTCAGGTGAGCACCATTCTCATGTTTATTTGGAAGGTGCTCAGCTCTGCATTCTTTTTAAGAAATCAGCGTGCCTATTTCACAGAGGTGGTGAGGAGAGTGCCATTTGACTGTCATCTCCAGCCTGTGTTTCTATTCCGTGTTCTTTCTTCCGGAGATTAAACAATGAGAATATCATGAACAGAAGCAACTGGTCTCATTTGTTTCCTTTTCCCAAAACAACATGGATGACAAACTCCTTTTCGCTCAGGGAGGGGGGATGAGAGAACACCAGCAGCGTACTGCAGTGCTTCAGGAGCCCTGGTGGCACAACGGGTAAGCACTGGGCTGCTAACGGAGAAACCAGCAGCCCAAACCCACCTATTGGTTCCATGGGAGAAAGGCCTAGTGATCTGCTCCAGTGAAGATTACAGCCAAGGAAACCCTATAGGGCAGTTCTACTCTGTCACAGGGGGTCACTGTGAGTTGGAATCAGCTCTGTGTAGGGCACCTAACGACAGCAGCAATGCTTGCCCTTCTACTGGGTTAACTGTTGAAGGAGGAAACTTTCTCCTACCCCCGTGCTCCTCTTTGTGAAACCCTGCCATCCAGTAATGACCATAAAGAAATATGAGTGACTGAACTGCTCCCGTTTTAAAAAAGGAAAAGAGGAAGCTAGGAGTAGCTTGGTATCAAGGGAACTTGCTGGGGAATATTTTCCATGCAACCGGCTGACCATCCATCTCCCTCTTTAACTCGAGTCAGGGCTAGTTGAGTTGATGATGATTTGGACTCAGCAATCGCGCCCCCTCGCTCGCCTGCTGAAAATGAGTGATGGCGGGGGCGGGGGGGGGGGCAGCCTGCACAAACGCACAGCAAGACACCGGAGCGGGAGCCTGGCTGCCCAGGCCTTACAAATCAAAATGGAAAAAAAAAAAAAGGTTTTTAAAATAATGGAGCTCTTTGGTAAAAATACACTTTATGATCCACTTGGTGGGAAGTATTTATTTCTCTCCGTGAAAGGGGTTTATCATGCCTACTGTATTTCTCCACACTAAAACTAAAACCTCAAAATCTATACAGAAGGAGGGGAAAGGAAAAAAAAAAAAACCCAGCAGCTGAAATAGAGGCCATATATATGTTCTATGTTTTCCTCTTCCCACTGCTTGTGTCCCGGTCAGCGTGGAACTGATTACAGGTGCAAATGCCCACACATATGTGAAGTCATGAACTTTAAACACATGCGTCCTGTGCCTAATTCCAGTGTCAATAAAGGTGACTGGTAGAAATGTCGGCCTTTTTTACTGCCCTGTATCCTTTAGCCAGGACAAAGAAGGGTGGCCGGGGGGCCAGGAGGTCCCCTTCATCAAGGGGAGGGACCCATGGTGCTCTATCCCAGGCAGTGGGGCTGCAGGAATGGTTTGTGTGTATTGGCTGCTGCTAAAGTTAGCTTTGCTGGGACACTATTCCTCCTTTTAAACATGAAGAATCCCAGGCTCACGGAACCCACACAGCCACACCTGTGATGTCCTCCACTGTGCCGGGGGTGGGGGTCACCCCCCAAGGTGGCATCGGGCGTGGGTGGGGAGAGGGCCTGCTCCGATTTCCAGGTATGCAGTCAGGGTGAGGCTAGGGACTGACCAGACAAGTGTGGGCCTCAGCCCAGCCCTCCACAATGAGGACAGCAGGCTGAGTGTCAAATTTGTCATCACTCAAAAGGTGGCATTGTCACCCACCTGTTATTATTGTTGTTAGCTGCTGTTGAGTGGGCCCCCCACTCATGGTGACCCTATGTACTATCCCCATGACCAGTTGCAGATAGAGCCATTGTGATCCATAGGGTTTTTATTGGTTGGTTTTCAGAAGTAGATTGCCAGGTCTTTCTTCCTAGTCTGTCTTAGTCTAGAGGCTCCTCTGAAACCTGTTCAGCATCATGACAACAGGCAAGCCTCCACTCACAGACCAGCAGTGGCTGCACATGAGGTGCACTGGCCAGGAATCGAACCTGGATCTCCAGCACAGAAGGCGAGAATTCTACCACTGAACCACCACCGTTCCCCTCTTACTTCCTAAACCAAAAAACCCATTGCTGTCAAGTTGATTCCAACTCATAGTCAAGGACAGAGTAGAACTGTCCCATTGGGTTTCCAAGGCCGTAATCTTTATGCAAGCAGATTACCACATCTTTCTCCCTCAGAGTGGCTGGTGGGTTCAAACCCCTAACGTTTCGGTTAGCTGTTGAACACTTAACCAGGGCTCCTTATCTCCCTACCACCTAGGATAGTTGTATTAAAGGCCATAATGTTAAATAAAATAATGCATTAGAAACACCTGGCATGGCAGCAAACGTATGGTAGGTAGTCTCCATGTTTACACATTTATGTGTACCTACATGCACATTTATTCTGATGGATGAGGCGGCTACGGCCCACTTTGTAACATCCTTCTGAAAAGGCCAAAGAGAACTGTTTCAGGGCTCCCTGAAATCCCATGCAGCTGTCTCAGGATTTTTAGCTGGAAGCCACCTCACTCCCTCTGACTGGTTTAAGTACATTAATTACTGAGCATACACTCAGTAGGTAGCAGGGTCTACAGAAGGGCAGAGGTGTAGTTTGAAGCCCCCAGTTGGGCCACGGCACCCACACCCTGTTCTGAAGAGCAGGCGTTCCAGATGGCAGGTCCTGGAGGTAAAAGTTCACAAAGGCCGAGAGCTGCCACGTGGATGACGTGGCTGCGACTGGTCCAACAGACTTTGCTGATAGGTGTGGAAATTGGAATTTCATATAGTTTTCACAAGTCATGAAACCTCATACTTCTTTCTTTGTATTTTAACCACTTAAAAATGTGAAGATCATTCTTGACTTGCAAACTGTAAAGCACAGTGGGGGCCAGAATTGACCATAAGCTGTGGGGATGGGGAGGCCTGAGCTTGGTGGATAACGGGGAGGGGAGGGTGCCTGTGCGTGAGGGGTGGGACCTGTGTGTGCTGGGGCGAGTGGAGCCTGTGCTGGGGGGATGTGTGGAGCCTGGGCGTGGGGGTGGGGTAGGCCTGAGGCGGGAGGGCTGACTTGTCAGTGGAGGGCAGACCTGTGGGAGGAGGAGGGACCTGTGGAGTGGGAGTCGGGCCTGTGAGGCGGGGAAGGGCTGGCCGGGCCTGGCAATGGGAGGGATTGAAAGACTAGTGTTTCTGTTTTCTTGCTGGCTGTTAGCAGGGTTGCCTCACCAGCGTTCCCGGGTGTGAACCCCTCCACCTTCGAATCCAGAAACAGGGGTTTAGTCCCTCTCACGCTTGGAATCACCGCCCTGCCTCTTCTTCCTCACTCTTCTCCGACTCCTCTGCCTCTTTTAGCAAGTTGAATGACCACGTGCTTACACCTAGATGATCCTCGTGGCCCACCTGGATAACCCAGGAGAGTCTCCCCATCTCAATGCCCATAACTTAGTCACATCTACGGAGCCCCTTTGCCACGTAGCCTAAAGTATCCACGGGCACAAGGATTAGACGAGGATGTCTGGAGGCTGTCACACCCAGTCTGCAATCAGACATTGACTCCTGGAGGGGGAGGGCTGAGACTCTCTAAAGAACTTGAGCAGCCTCTTTGAAGATGCACTAACGCCTGCACTGACCCTCACACCCCAGCGGCTGAGAGTCCCACACATTGAAGTAAAGCCAGCTGATGGGCCCCACGCTCTTGCATAGAATTCCCAGTCAACCCTTCTACCTGCTTTGCCTTCATGAAGAACAGGCAACCCAGAATTGCCAGACAGTCGAGGAAGAAAGAGACAACACGTTGCTTTTGTTGTTAGGTGCTGTAGAGTCAGTTCTGACTCATAGTGACCCTATGTACAACAGAACGAAACACTGCCCAGTACTGCACCATCCTCACTATCGTTGCTATGCTTGAGCCCATTGTTGCAGCCACTGTGTCCATCCATCTTATTAAGGGTCTTCTTTTTCACTCACCCTCTACTTTACCAATCTTGATGTCCTTCTCCAGGGACTGGTCCCTCCTCATAACGTGTCCAAGGTACGTGAGAAGTAACATAGAGAAACAACACAGAGGGAGGAAAATAGAGAATAGTGGGAATAATATCTCAGAGCTCCTGTGTGTGTGGTTTCATTCTACGAGGGGTCTGCTCTGTGTGTGGTCCAACAAATGCAAAAGACACAAGTAAATATAATATTTTAAAATGTAATTACAATAAGGGCAGATCCTAAAAGTTCCCAGAGACAGAGAGAAACTGTTATGTACAAAGGAATAAATCAAATCATCGTTGGGTTTCTTACATTTCTCATCAACAGCTAAATCCCCTAGGGGCAACAAAACCAGTAAATGAGTTGCTGTTGAGTCCACTCAGACTCATGGTGACCCCACGCATGTCAGAGTAGAACTGCGCTCCACAGGGTTTTCAATGGCTGATTTCTCAGAAGCAGATCACCAGGCCTATCTTCCAAGGCACCTCTGGGTGGATTCAAACCATCAACCTTTTGGCTAGTAGTGAAGCACTTAACTGTTTGCACCACCCAGGGACTCCTAATAGCGCCCCCTAGAGTTGTGGGGTACATAACCTGAGGAACTGTATGTGTCAGCACTGCAGAGACCAACTCCAGGAAAACCAGACGAGCTGAGAAATGAACGTAATCATGGGATGCTGCGTGGCTCTGCAGAGAACAATTCTATATTCACAATAGTATAAAAACTTTCTAATGATTTTCAACTTTTAGAATCCACCCATCAACAAACCTTGGAAAACTTAAATGCAATTATAGGGGAAAAAGTAAATAAATATTATCAATCTCTCTGACTTGAAAGTAAAAGTAACTGATGAGAAGAGGCAGAAGTAGGGAAAAGAATAACAAAGGGAAGAACAGCAGTTCTAAGACCTTCACCTTACAAAGTAGGCAGTTAAGGAATGTCTATAATTAAATAAATCACTGAATAAGGAAATTCACTACTTAATGTGGCAAAGGAAGTGATATAACTACGTTGGGAGAGAGATGTAGGGGCAGGGTTGGTGTAAACTAGCTAAATCCTAACCTGTCATAGCAGAAAAAAACATGCACAATGTCTAAAAATGATGAATCAACCAATAATTGTATGTATTAAGTATCAAAATATTAGCATAAGATGCAAAGCAGTTCCTTGGGGATGGACTAAAAGTGAGAAAGGGTAGGGCACTTTTTTTTTTTCATTGCGAGTCCTTCTTTATTATTTTATTTACTAAAGCGTGTACAGAGATTATTTTGATAAAGTTAGAAAAAAAATACATTTAAAAATACATAAAACTTGCATTTGTAAATCCACATGAGCACATTAGTTTTTATAAAAATAGAAATAAGTCAGCACGTTGTATTCAGCTGCAAGTCACATTTGATCGCTCATGCAAAATCTAAGTCATTTGGAAGGATAAAAATATGAAATAGTGTTTTGTTTGGCTCCAGTTGAAATTCATTCTTTTTTTCTCCCTCTGTTGCTCTGCCGCTCTCTCTGTCATCCACACACACGTGCACTATTTTTTAAAAATTAAAAATAAAAAAAATCACTAGTCATTCACCACATGAATTCAAAAAGGAATGTAAAATTGACAGCTCTTATTATCACCCCGGGCAAAATGACACAGATCTACATTTGTAGATCTGCTTAACTTAACATATCAAATATTAGTGTCAAATGGAAATAATAACAGATAATTTTAGAGAGTTTTATTACATGACATTCAAAATCATATGCTATGTTCTGCAACACTCAGAGAAAGATAAAAATGAAAAATGCAGTTAATGAAAAGTTATTGCCTTACTGAAGTCTGCAGAAGCAGGCACTTGACATTTAAAACAAAATCTTCTCAGAACACTAAATCGTACAGAAAATAATAATTTAAGAGTGAATTGCCCTAATGGAATACTCTCAATATCATGCCCACAAATAGTCTTCACAGCTGAATCAGAATTATTTATTTTTGCCATCACACATGATTTATAAATAAGAATTTTTGGAAGAATATCAAGCTATCATAAAGGAAGGTGGGTATTGCCTAAAAGCAGACTCAAGTATTCATTTAAATATCACTGCCAGAACAAGATCAGCG
Organism: Trichechus manatus latirostris; assembly: GCF_000243295.1. Taxonomy (NCBI): domain Eukaryota; kingdom Metazoa; phylum Chordata; class Mammalia; order Sirenia; family Trichechidae; genus Trichechus; species Trichechus manatus. Next base: position 727,478 of record NW_004444112.1, read on the forward strand.
CTCACCTTCAAAGACACTTCTTTTCTATTGTATTTGTCACCGTGCAGTACTGATCTAAGCCAGTTGGGCTTAATGCTTAACAATTTATGTGTAACTTTTATGTAGGACATTAGGCAGTAGTGAAACAAAACTTTCAGTTTGCTCTTTTCATAACTGGAATTCTACAATTGAAAGGGGCAGTTTGCTCATTTTATAGGTTGAAGGTGAAATAAATGGCATTCGGATCTCTACAGATTCATTTTACTCCTCATTGAAGCTTGAACTTGAATGAGGACTCTGTGATGTAGCATACATCGTAGCAGAGGCTGTTTGGAGTTCTTTAAGTACCCGTAATGTACACATAATCCACAGCTGGATTCCCATAAAGAGATTGATAGAGAGACCAATTCAGAGACCACTGAGAAGTCTTTCTGGAATCTTTTACCAGGGACTTTTCAATGGTCTCTGAATTGGTCTCTCAGTCTTAATATGGAATACAGATCCTGAAAATGGATCCCTGTTAGTCTCACACCCATAGTTTTCAAGGACTATTCCCCTTGCTTGCAGAATGAGTTTTATGATCCTTAGGTAGGCATTCCAAGTCTCCACACCTCCTGCTCATCTACCTACCTCCATTTTGTTCAGAATTATGGTCAAATGATTCAGACCTTCTAGATTTTTCATTCTCTGTGCTTTCCCTGAATGCTAGTTTTCTCATCCCCATCTCTACATGCATCTCAAGTATTCCA
>NW_004444112.1:729327-730979 GCF_000243295.1 Trichechus manatus latirostris
ATTCTCCTCCTTTCTCTCCTACTTGTCTACCTGTTTCCTGTCAGCCTCCTCTGGTGCTTTTCTTACTTTGTCTCCTAGACCGACATCCATGACGGCATCTCTCCAGTCTCACTTCAGAGCATTCTTCTACTTTTTTTCTAAAACCTGCGCCTTGATGATCTTTATGATTTATGTATTAAATGATCCAGACATCCAAACACTTAATTACTGTTCTTCCTCCAAATATCTGTTCCTTCAGTGTTCATGGAAACCTAATGCTTTTGCTCATACCATCACTTTCAAGTTTAATACCAATTCCAGTCAATTTTTCACCCGAAATATATCTTAAATTGTCCACTAATGTACATCTCCATGGCCCTCACAATAGACCAACTATGTCATCATCATATTTCACTTAATTGGCTTTCCTGTGTCCACGATGAGTTTCTGCTGTGTGGCAGCTATGTTCTAGGGGCCACATGTAAAATAGTGAGTAAGCACACAGACTCTTCTCCCTTGTCTCCCACATCCCTTGTTTCTATAGGAGACCCACTATGCCCTGGCACCCTGGCATCCTTGCACACATCTATGTAGGCCAAACAGGCAAAAGCTTGAACCACTGTCAAATGAGTCTTGGAGGAATGCCTTTCGTCCTCCCAGAACACGAGACTTTTAGGACATTATTTTCCCTTAAAATTTTAAACATAATGTTCCACCATCTTTTAGCTTCCATGACTATGGTTCAGCAGTCAGCTGTACATCTCACTTTTATTTCTTGGTATGCAATTTCTTCTTCTCTGGGGCTGCTTTTTAAAGCTTCTCTACATGGTTGGTGTTCTTTAGTATAATTAAGATACAGTTAAATGGGTACTTCTTCTGATGCCCCTTCCTTGAGACTCATTGGAACTCCCAGATCTGAGGGTTGGTGTCATTCATTAAATCAGGAAAATGTTTATCTGTTGTCTCTTGTATAATTGTCTCTTCATTTTCCCCACAGTCTCCTCATGGAACTATGATTAGTCACCTGTTAGACTTTTTTCACTCTAAAATATAATCCAAGTTTTTTTTTAATCTTTCTTTGATATTTTACTTTTTTTTCTTTTCTGGTGCATTCAGCTCCGTCTCCCAGCTCACCACGTCCCTCTTCAGCTTTTGTTAACTATTGTTTAATCCATCCTTGAGTTACTAATTTAAATTATGATAATTTCAGTTCTATAAGTGACGTTTTGATTCTGAACTCACATTTCTCAAAACTACTGTAGGAAGTTGTCAAAATCTAGGTGTAAGCTTGTTCCTCAGAGAAAAATTTCACTTTCTTCTGAAGAAGGTACTACCAAAGTAGGACAATTAAAAACTGGAACTTTAGCTTTAAGTTTTTTCCACAAAGTGAGTGTGAATTTTGGTCTTGGATCCAAGTGAGTGTGGGCCAGGAATTCTCAGCATGTTTCTCTCTACATGGGACCAGCATACACTGAGGGTCCATGATAAAGCTTGCTCCTCTCTGTGGATTTTACCTTCCTAACAATTCCGGCCCCGAAGAAATTCCTTCCCTTTCTGATTCCATAACCCTGAATTTAAAAAGATTTTAAAACTATGCTATCTGGTATTTTTATCATTAATATAGGAGTTTTGCTATATCTCCAGCCCTTCACTGATTTCATAATTAATAATTA
>NW_004444112.1:731212-748168 GCF_000243295.1 Trichechus manatus latirostris
GAGCTTATTAAAAACAAAACTTTGGATATGAATAAAAATGTTTTCAAAATCTCACCATTTTAGGGCACCCCCTACCTCAAAAAGTATTTTGGGAACTAAATGACTTTATGGGATTGCTAACCCTGGAAGAGCACAGATTGGGTTTAAAAAATTTCAATGACTTCCATGCATAACCAAAGAAACACTCAATCTAAAACAAACAAAATATTAAAGATGACATTTAAAACATTGAGTTCAGTTAGACTTAAGCTTCCAGAAGGCAGGATTTGGTTTCAATAGATTCTAGGAAAAAAAATCTATCTGACAGAATCACCTATGGATTCAAAGGAAAAAAGGGGGGGAGGGATTCTATTTTAGGAATTCTAACGCCAACTGTTCAAGGACCAATATTTGAGAGTCACTGTGTATGGTCAGAGTTATATAACCAACACAGGGAAAGAAATACGATGAAATCCAATTTTATCCAATGACAATGTCTGTGTGATAAATACTGTACTTTGCATAAAACGTGTTTTTGCTACACACGATCCAAGTATCATTGGAAAGGTATCACTCACCTAGAATCCGCAGTCAGTGTGTGAGCTGCAGGGGGCAGTCTAGCCAAGGTGGGAGGAAGGTGGCAGGCAGCAGGGCCTGGGGAAACATGACAGAGAAGACGAAGACGTTCACGGTGCAACAGGCTAATTTCATGTAAACGAGCAATTCTCTAACTTAATTAGTCAAGCCTTTGCTGAGAAAAACAGTTTGGGGTTTGTGACCACAGCCGTCACAAGGAAACACTCATATTCTGACAGTGGCAGTTGAGATTTCTTTTTACAATTTTTTTTGCTGTAAATATACAGGTAACGAAACATTTGCCATTTCAACCTTCTTCACGTGTACAATTTAGTGACATTGTGTTCATCATGATGTGTAACCATCACCACTAGCCATTGCCGGATTTTTCCATCACTCTTAACGGAAGCTCAGTGCAGTAGAGATTTTAGTCAAATGTTTACTGTGCTGATTTTTAAGAGTCAAAATCTCAGAATTAACTAGATAAAGTAAACAATTATGAATTTAAATTATCTGAATTCAAAAATTATGAATATCATTTAATGGGTAGTTGTGAGCAAGTTCTTTTTGCCATTCTCTTATCCAGTTAGCTAAATTATTATTACTTTGTTTTTTTATAATATAAAGTTTATATTTGTGTTTTGAAGGAAGTTATGAAAATAGGTCTGATCTCATGTGTGTACACTTAAATGTTTTTCTTGAGGACATGAGCTTAGTAAATGCAGGTCACACTTAGTAATTTCAGGCCACCGTTCAACATTCGGGTAATGAAGCATTGAGAGTACTAAGGCTGATTTTGGCACTAGAGCGCTCTGCTAAAATTTCACACCAGCTGATTTAAACCTAGCAGAGCCGGAATCGCGGCCAATGGCACGTCTGTGCCAATGAGGTCAATGAGAGAAAGCACGGAGGATCAGCAGGCGTTTTGCACAAGGAGCGTCCGACTCGGCGCGTATTAAAATGTAGGAGCTGAATTAGCTCTACCTACGCAGCACTCATCCATCTTATAACTCATGTCAGTGCTCTGTGATGTTAATGAGATATGAAAAGCCTTTTCTCTACTTCCAAGGTATCAGCGTAGTAACATTAATGACACAGAATCAGCACCAGTGAATGGGATAGGAAGAGTTCATCTACACTGTAATTTATAATTGGTCTACTCAGGGGACCCATGTCTTTTTGCAAGAAAACTAGAGCAGTTTGAGCTTTCAAATATGTTCCTTTCAGGCTTGCTTTGTCACAGAGAAGGTTTGAAAGAATTAGTTTGCATCTAATTCAGACTTCAGCATTCTGGTCTGAAAAGACTCAAAGAGAAAAGAAAAAGAAGACGGAAAAAAAAAAAAAACCCTCCAGCTTCTGTAAGGCCTGTGTGTGACATCAGGATTTGTTGGCATAAAAATGCCCTTGTGACAGACATCATTATATCATGGCATAAAGAGAAAGAATGAATAGGTCCACAAATATTTCTGGCAAAGTACCAGATGAATGCAGTGTATGGAAACTCCTATGAAAACCTCTCTGCTTTCTGGTGCAATGCAGGGCTAAAGTGGGAGCCTATTGGGTAACACTTTATTTTAAGCCTCCATCAATGGGTGCTTAGCTACTACTAATTTAGAACAGTGGCTTGGGGAACCATACTCGTGAGTCACACACGTATCAAATGATTCTGCTGTGAGTGGTTTTATGGTGGCAAATGCCAGGGAGGCCTTGCTGATGGCCTCAGTCTCCTCGCTCTGCTCAGCTGAGCTGGCTTCCGTGCCAGGACTGTCGGGTCTCCTTAGGCTCTGAGCAAACTCGTCCTGGTGTGGACGCTGTCCTGACTAGGGTGTCTCCATGGCACCAGAGAAGCCGAGACAACCCAGTGTTGACCTAAATGTTGACACTGATCTCTGAGTTGCTTTTTTTTTTTTTTCCTTTCTGCTGATTTTAGGGATCCTGTAGACCACAGTAAGCAGACCAACCGCAGTGGTCGGCATGGACTGCAAATGGTATGTTTCAGCTCCGTGAGGACATGGAGTCATTCTCTGCCAAAGTTTCGAGCCCTAACCAGCCACTTGGCTTCATTGTCCCCAGCCCCTTCACTGTCCTCTGAGCCTCAGACCCCTGCATGCTCTGCCTTTCAACATCCCCACTTCAGTCTCAGATGCATGCCAAATTTAAGGCAACCAAACCCACATTCTATGCTTCCTCCTCCCACCTTCATTTTGGGAAGTGGCTTTTCCACCATCCCTTTACATCTACCCAACACCTGGGAGCCATCCCTGACACTCATCTTGTCACACAAACCTATCACTCTGTCTGCCAGCTTACGTCTGACTCTTCCTATCTAATGACACCAGGTGACCTCTTTCATCTCGAACGTGGGTTCCCATAGCACCTCTTGCTGGTGTCCACTCCCATTCCCACCTCTCCCCACCTGTGCCCCACACAGCAGCAAATAGCATCATGCCACTCACCTGATGAAAACCATTCTCATTTTTCTGAAGAGAATATCCCAAATCTCTAACATTCAGTTTGACACTGTCCTCCTCTGTGGATTGTCTCTTCATTCCCTCTTTGTCTCCTCCCATCTGCATCCAGCCATCTTTCACCTTCTGTAACATGCCAAACTCTTTCCTAGCCAGGGCTGGGGCAGTGATGTCTCTCATCCTTCATGATTCAGTTGAAGCATTGTTGCCTTGGAGAATCAGCCTCAGCTCCCCTAACATAATGAAGACTCACCTTCATGCCCTTTCATAGCTACTCTCCCTTGTAACTCAGACAGAATGTGTTTGCATCATGGATGACCTATCGAACTCTGTCTTTAGAAGTGCCTACACTATGCTGGACATAGAGAAGGGTTGTTATGAGGGTTGTGAGACCATACATAGAAAGGGCTAACTATTTGAAGATGTTCAATAAGGTATTTAATTAAAAAATTATTAATAAAAGTGACTACATTTGGAGCTCCTTGAAATGTCAAAGCAAAGCCTCCTTGTCTTTGCTTTGGAGGTCCCCCTGGCATGATCCTAGGAGGAAAGGACTCCTGGAACTGCTAACAAAGAGTACATCTAAGTTGCAGGTACCGTGTAGTCTCAGGAACTCCTGAAGACAGCATGTGTGCTTTTTTGTCATGGGCTTGTCCTGATATGCCATCTTCTGGTTCCTTCCTCAGCTGCTCACAGCGCCATGAACATTTGGATATATCGTTCATCTCCACTTGCTTTACACCTTCTACCCTGAGACCCTCACCTTCACAGGTCAGTAGTCCAAAGTGGAGAACAGAAACCAAAGAACTGAGAGGGAGAATCCTTGAGGCAAAAACAATTGGTTTCTAGCTCCTGTCCTGAGGCAAGATGAGAAGGCAGAAGGGGAAAGGAGCTGGTTGAATGGACAAGGGAAATCCAGGGTGGAAAGGAGAAGGGTGCTATCACATTACCGGGAGAGCAACTAGGGTCACATAACAATGGGTGTATAAATTTTTGTATGAGAAACTGACTTGAACTGTAAAGTTTCACTTACAGCACACACACACACACACACACATTTCTTAGCGTCAGAAAGTAGGAAAGTGCTGAACAAAAGAAAAAAAAAACAAATGAACAAAAACCCAAAAATCCCACATTGATAGGATTATGTCAAAGGAGCACAGGAGTCGACTGAAAGAGCTCCCAATGGCCAAAGCTGGAACAAGGTGAGCAACAACAAAGCAGTATTGTTATAACCCAAAATATATACTAAATATCCATGAGTCTACATTTTTATGAATAAAGAATTTTAAAACGTAAGTGGGAGAGAATAGACAAGTATCCCATACAGAAGAATTTCAAATGATTTATGTAGATACCCCTATGCCAAGGAGGTGACGCACAACTCTTTCTTTTAAATGTGGGCTGCATACAGTGACGTCCTTCCAGAGAGCGCCATGTGGAAAGGGGAAAAAGAGGCTAACTTTGCAGTGGAGAAACCTGACAAACCCACCTCAGCCAGGTGATCAAGTCGACATCATCAGTGATTAAGTCATGTTGACAGTAGGCACCTTAACCTCAGTCTAATCGTGAGGAAAAAAACATCAGACAGGTCCCCACTGAGGGACATTCTACAAAATACCTGACCAGCACAACTCAAAGCTGTCAAGGTTGTTAAAAACAAAGAGAGTCTGAGAAACCGTCACAATCAAAAGGAGCCTACAGAGACAAGACAACTAAATGTAGCATGGTGCCTGGATGGGATACCAGGACAGAAGAAAGACATTTGGTACAAACTAAGTAAATCTGAATAAAGTATGGATTTTAATTATAACAGTGTATCGATACTGGCTCATTTATTGTGATAGATGTACCAGAGTAATATAAGATGTTAATCTTGGGCTAAACTGGGTGGAGACAATATGGCAGCTCTCTGTACTGTCTTTGTAATTTTTCTATAAAACTAAAACTTGTAAAAAGTAGTGGGTTTTTTTTTTTTTACAAAAAGCTAGCTATGGGGACCTGGAGGGCCTCATATACTAAGTACAGAAGCTTGGGAGGTAGGGATTTTGAGCAGAGTGACATGATAGAAGGAGACTTTAAGAAGTCTCCACAGTGGGTGCAGGAAGGTTCAGGGCACAGACAATGGGAGGGGGACTCTCACTTGGAGAGCTTATACTTGCCAGGTCTTGGGCTTCACCACCCTGAGCTGGGGGCTTGCAGGTCCCACCAGCCTCACACCCTATCTTGACTTACGGGATGAAGAATGATTTTGAAGAAAACCATTTGGGTACATATGTAGCCTCCTCTGTGACAGTGTAGCTTAAATCCTCAATCAACGTGGAGTAAATTGAATGGTTATGAACTCATCCAACAAGACTTGAAATGTTTAAAATGGATTTTTTAATGTTTTTAAGAAGATGTGGTTGTTAGAACTTTAAAACCAAGGAAATCATGGAGGCCATTTCTCAAGCACTGCTGACTGCAGGCTCTTAGAGCGCGGAGCCAACATGGAGCTCATGAACCCTACCCTGACTGGGGTGAGCAGACAGAGGGTGCGCAGTGCCGGAGGGGCCAGGCCACCGGGAGCAGGGGCCTGGTATTCTTTCCACCCTCCCTGCTTCATGTCGCACCATCGAACATCTGGAACATCTTCTTTCATACATCATTTGCAACTTTGAATAAAGTTTTAATATAATACCAACGTTACAAGAAATGAGGAAATAGTTACCATCTTTTGAAAGAGCTCCAGCTCTTGGGAATTTCTTGACAACAATGAGAAATCTATGTAACTCGTTTCAAAATAAAAATTTACCTTTATTTCTACTGTAGATAGCATCGACTATTTGCCAATAAAACAAGTGTGAAAATAGATCCAGCTTTTTGTGCAGAAGGTATACATGCTTCAAAGGTAGCTGAGAGCATTCAGAAGCAAAGATGAGGAAGCACACATTTTAGTGGTTTCTATTAAATCCCTTTGACTCCCTACAAGTACAAGCTTAGAAAACTCCTTTCCCTTCATAGATATACAGCTCTCTACAAGGCCCTGTGCCCACAAGGAACTCTGCTTTGTATACCTCAAAGTGTGATCTCCCTAGAAATACTTGGAAATAGAACCTGGAATCTGATTGCTAAAAATATAGACACTTGGGGAAAAAAAGGAACTTGGGTTTTAGTTTTATAACCCAAATAATTTTTAGCTGAAGAAAATAATAGAAATGAATAACAGACATAAAACTTTAGCCTGTGTAAATTAAATGGTTCTGCCGCATTAACTCCATAAAACCATAATCCTCTCCTCCATAAACTATTACATGCACTGCAACATATCTGATTTATGGGGTGTAGAATCGATGGGAAAAAATTAATGCTTGAAAAACATATTAGAGACATTATTGAACAGATTTTAATTGAGATTTGATTTCAATGCCCCTTATCCACATGATTAATGGTCTTCTCCTCGACTCCTGCAAGCTGAAGAGAGTCTTTAATATGACAATTAAGTATCTGTCTTTAGGTTTTATGTAGCCCTCCCTCCCTCATCACTTCATCAGTACAGTGTGGCTTTTGTGCAGATTAAATTGAGACTCAATTTTCTCTATTTTCCAGCACTTACTTATGTTTTATGACAAGCACTAAATCAATTTTATGCTATTATTGATTTTTTCTTAAATGGACACAAACCATTTCGCCTTTTGCCCTTCTTTTCTGCTTCCCTTCCCTTCCTTTCCTCACTGTATGTTTGATATATGGCCAGCGAAAGAAATTTCTAACGTTTCCTGAGCTTTCCCCAGGCCGTGCCAATTCATTCCATTTTTACAACATCAGAACTGACAAACTTAACCTGGAATTCTAGCTGAACTTATATATTGTTGTAATGTGACAAGGGTTGAGAGTCAGGATTTTTATTTATTTATTTTTTTCCTTTCTGAAACAAAAAAGCCTCAAGGTTAATTTATTTCCCTGTAAGTTCTGGCAAGATTTCTTCTATAATATTGCCTAAATTTTTTGAAGAGAAGCTTAAGCTATAATTTTTCTAACATCCTTGAAGTCTAATTAATATAGCAACAGAGGAAGAATCTATTTCCTAGCTTGCAGGGGAAAGGGCATTATCTGTAAGGTGCAATAACTCCTTGGAGATGCGTGGCGACAGCTAGCTGTATGCAATGCAATTAAGAAGCTCCCAGATCTTTGGGGTTTTATCCTCTACGACCTATGGCAAAAATTAACTGCTGCCTTGGGCAAAAGAAGTAAGAATAGGTACATAATTTGTAATCAGATAGGATTTTTTCTGAGTGAAGGATTATACACAAAGAACAACAGCTAGCATTATGGGCTGGTGTACAGGTTCCACATTTATTTAGTGTTTCAACTGCTTGCCTCTAAAAATATAATCATATTTAAATGCAAATACCCATGTTTTCTTTGCATGTGAATGTAAGTCATACAACTAAGTACAATTACTGCTTGTTATATTCAATTCTACAATATTCAATTCTATAGTAGTATACTCAATTCTATAACACATTTTATGTATTTTATTCAAAAAGATAAACAGCTAAGCTATACATAAATGTGAAGATAACATGCTATTTCTTTCACATCTACAAAAAATAAAATATTTGATAACTAGTATTACCTCTGATAAGTAGTAGTATAGTAATACTTTCAATAAAATCTTCAAAACAATAAAATTTGCAAACCCAAATAAGGTAGAAATCAAGTGTTTGCTTTAAGCATCTTTATAAAATGTAATATTTGTTTACCTATAGCATTTGGAGGAAAAAGAAAAGAGAAAGCATAGTCCCCAGGAAGTCAGTTTTCTTGAGTGGCTCTGTTTCTTTTTTACTACCTCAAGTGTTCCCAAGAATACTATTCTAAAATATTATAAAATGATCTCTAATTTTGAGTTAGCATGCCAGAGAAGTGTTCATTAGTACATAGGTTAAAATACACACACGTGCGTGCACACACATCCACACTCTTTTGACATTTGCCATGGAAAGGAATCCAAGGGTGATTTCTTGTAAGAGTTGGGATCCACATGTTATCTCACACTGACTGACAGCTGTGTTCATGCTCCTCGGCTGCTGGAAGCAGCCCGCTTGCAGTCTCTGCACCCCATCCCAGCCCGGGGCCATGTGCCAGTGTGGGACCTGGACCAGGAGTGGTTTACAGGCAGACATGGCTGTGGAGACTCCCACAGGCCCTGCACTGCAGGCCGCGTATGGAAGATGCACGTCCGTAGCACTAATGTCAGCTTTCATGATCACCCAGGGGCTCGTCACTGTAGCCTCTGGATTTCACTTTCTCAAGAGTTCAGGGGAATAGAGGTAAATATCATGAATCAGCATTCTCCCTGCAGTTGTCCTTCTGCCTAGCTTAGTGAAAAAGCTCTCTCCTGAGCTGGGTACAGCGGAGGGGGTCATATATATGTGGGGCAACATGGAAACTATCAACAACAGTTATGACAAAGGGTCGCTGCCCTTGTGTATAAAGAACATACAGAGATGGACAAGACAGACACCAGCAGAGGAAACGTTATAATTCTCAGATGGAAAATTATAAATGGTGACTGTGGGAAAAGAGTTGAAGGACTTGAAGATCTGTTTCCATTTCGAATGAGCTGTGAAGAGCAACTTGATTGGCTCAATTTCTTCTAGGAGTTTTCTCTTTTGATAATTAGATTTGCCTTTCTCTGTAGCAAGGTTTCTCAGTCTTGGCACTGTTGGCATTAATGTCCCGTACCCTGTAGGATGTTGAGCATCATCCCCAGCCTCTGCACACTAGATGCCAGTAACACCCTCCTACACACTTGTGACCATCAAAAATGTCTCCAGACATTGCCAAGTGTCCCCTGCGGGGGAGATTGCCCTCTTAAGAACCTTTGCTAGACAGCAGGACCTTTTGATTATATCCACTTAGCAGCCCTATTCTCTGTAAAAAACAAAAAACCACTCCCTTCCCCAGCGAGGAGGACTGGATAAAGTCGAATACAAATGCAGGTTAAAAAGGAAGCCTATAATTATATATTTTTCCTAATTTAGAAAAAAAAAAATTTATGCTAACCATATTGACTTATATTATGTTCTCTAAGCTTCAAACAAATCACAAGTGAATAACACTTTATTCGCATGCAATCAACTTTGATCTATCCAATTTACATACTACAGGATTTCCAAAAAGAAAAAATCCATTTAATCTTTTAACTATTATGAAGTTGCTCAGATAGAAGCAGGCTACACTTATTATACCTCAATGACAGTTACCTCAATAAAAAAGAAAAAAAAAATTCTCATTAAATTATCTAGCTCTAATAGCTGACTCTTAATTTCACACAGTGGGTCAGAGGCTCTAACTGGAGCTTTGCCGCCTTTGTCAAGATGTGAAATGGGCTGAGTTAGCAGTAGGCTTAGGGCTACATGAACTGAGGCAGCCCAGTGTAAGTACTCGGCAACCGAGTCACTCATTAGTCAGTACGGGGAAGTGGAAAACCACCTCAACTCAGAGCCAAAGAGAGGTTCTTTGTAAAAATGTCCCTCCTGGAACACACAGTACCCACTGACACCCCTGTGGCTTTACAAAGCTGGTTAACTTCCCTGGGCCTCAGTTTCCTGGCTAGGAAGTTAAGGAGTTACACGACTCGCCTTTAGCATTCCTTCCAACCCTTTGGTTGTCTAGTTCTACCAATACATCAGTTTAAAGCTGGAAGTACTAGTGACTCAGACCTCATCAGGGTGTAAGAAGGTACTGAATTTGCTTTAACAGAACTAGAGTCAAAATGACTTGGGGGATTATTCTGCAACTGGAGATTTAATACTAGACCAAGTTGTCATTGCATAAACCGAAATTCAAAAATCATGTAAATATTAGATATTTACATTTAAAGAGTCATGCATTCATTCTCCAAATATTTATTGGGCTTCTATATGTTACAGGCAACATTTCATTCTGTTATACATAAGGTTGCCATGAGTCGGAGCCAACAACAACGACAACAACTTTACAACAGTGAAAAAGTAGACACAAATACCTTTCTTCTTGCTGCTTAAATTCTGGTAAAAGTAGATAAATTCTAAACAAAATAAATAAGGAAAACACATACAATGTTAGATGGAGATAACGTGACATACGCATTAGATGGTGATAACACTGCATATGCATTAGATGGGGTAAGACTACCTATACAACGCTAGGTAGGGTAACACTACATAGAGAAAGTTGAAGCAGGAGTAGGAATAGAGATCATGGGTGTTGGTTGTCATAATGAGGCTGCAGTAAAAGAATTAAGTGCTAGAAAAACATAATTAAAAAATCATATTCTATTAATGAAATACACTCTTAAAAAATATGTTCCAAATAAACACTCATTCCCATCCAAATAAATACTCATTGCCGTCAACTTGATGCCAACTCATAGCAACCCTATAGGACAGAGTAGAACTGCCCAGTAGGGTTTCCAAGGCTGTAATCTTTACGGAAGCAGACTGCCACATCTTTCTCCCGAGGAGCAGCTGGTGGGTTAGAGCAGCCGATCTTTCGGTTAGCAGCCAAGCACTTAACCACTGCGCCCTCAGGGCTCCTTCCATTTATAATAGCATGTAACTAAAATTGGTCTGAAGAATTAAGTTGGTGACAAAAACAGAGCTACATGATACGCATGTTCTTCAGTTCATAAACTGGTTTTTGAAAGATCCTTCGTGTTCATGTAAATCGAAGTTGTTTTCTGTTTAACCGGTTTCCATCTACATTTTCTTCATAGCTCCAATTACCCAACTGATTGAGGCAAAAATTGTTTTCTTCTTGAACTCATTGGATCATTGCTGTTCTGCAGGAAGAGCAAATTTTGATTTGAGTCAAATTGGGAGAAAAGCTGTAGGACCCAGAATAAATTCGCCCAAGAAGCCCTCTTACTGTGTGTGACAACTTTCAAAGTAGTACAGCAGACATCAGCAGTGGCATTTGAAGAGGCATTAGAGGACTAATGTCCCCTTTAGACCATCTCCCTGGCATCCCATGCAGCCAGCTGAGGGGTCAGCATCTAGCTAGCCCTTTGTGCGTTTTCCCTGTCCTCTTTCCACCCTTAGTCCTAGCGTCCTCCCTACTTTTCCTGATCCCCTCCCCCATCATCACATCCACCACCCACTCACATTCACCATCCATCCTTTCTACCGCCACAGCCCAGCACACATTCTTTTGGGTCTGGAAAGTGGCATTTAAACGATGGAATCCCCTGGATCAGTGAGGACATTGACAGCTCAGCTGGTCACCGGTCCAGAGGAAAGCTCTGGAGTCCAAGTGGCTGTTAGCATCGCCATGCCTTTGCTACGGGCCATTTAAAGATATCCTCTGGCTGCCCGCTGCTGCAGTCTCCCCTGGCCAGGCTACTTCTCCCCATCCTTCTTCAAGGTGCTGCATAGCAATTGCACAAGCAGTTACTCAGAGACTTGTGAACAGGGAACAGGGAACAGGGAGGGAAGAGGGACTGAGCAGGCTGGGAGGAGGGGCCAGGACCCAAAAAAAAAACAAAAACAAAAACCCATTGCCATTGAGTCGATTCTGACTCATGGAAACCCAGGCACTTAGGCGCTGCAGCAGGGCAAGTGGCTGTGACCCCTTTCTTCCCGCAACAATCTGTTACTCCTTCCTAAGTCTCTTTCCCCCACCGCGGCCCCGGCGGCCAATCAAGGGGCAGCTTAATGAGGTCACAGCAGCTCAAATTGAGTCAGGCGAAGAATCCCCCTCTCAGATCCTAGGAAGAGCAGCAGGGGCGGTGGCAGCCAGAGAAACACCTTAACTCAGCTCGGAGAAGGGCGGCAGGGACCACCTTCAGAGTGCAGCTGGAGTCGGAAGCTGTCTGCCTCCGCCGGTAGAAATATGTGGAGAAATTACCTATCATTCCCTGTAGAGACATCCAGCTACCCTCCCAGCCCGGCTTTTCAGCGCGGTGATAATATGCTCCTATCAGTTTTAATAGCCCCATGCTGGATTCAGGAGGTATTATGGATTGTACAGCAAGCATATTGTCATTAAATTAAATTTTCAGAGCATCCCCCAGCCCATCACAAATACCGCAGAGAGTCATCATAATCGGTTCTCAACACATGTGTAACTGCCTTCAGCTGGCGTTTTTTACAGTTGACATTGTTCAGCACTGATAAGGTGATTGGTGATTTGAATACACAGCTTGTTTCATAGCTGCCGTAATTGAAATATGGTATGTGTGAATGGAAGATTACATTAAGACCTCGGATAATCACCTGACACGGGAGTAATTGAGTCTACAATCTGCCACTGAGTCTCTCACGGGGGGCGGAATGAGAGGAAGCCGGGAGCCCCCCTCGCTGTGGCTGGCTTCTAGCGCGAGCTCCTCCAGAACGGGGCCAGGCTGCAGGGCGCCGGGCTGACACACGGGGGGACGAGGGACGACTGTCCCCGCGGGATGGGCGGGCTCCAGCGCAAGGGCGCCCCCTTTCCAGTTTGGGAACGCTTCTCACGTCTTCCACTGCCCTGACAGCAGGCTTTATAACAATATCAAGGGCAGGTGGCACAAAGAGCAGGCGCCCTCCCGGCTCCGGTCTGTCTCAGCCTCTGCTCTGGGCGTCCTGCCTGCTCCTCCTCTGCCTCCTCAGGGCGCACACTCCTCCTGCTCAGGTCACTTGGTGCACAGGCCACCTTAGCACCTGGCTGGGAGAATTCCAGGCAAGCATCCCTGCCTGGAGGCCTGGAGCCGTGGGGAAGGCACAAGCAGAGCTGGCTCCCTGGTACCCAGGCCTGGGGCGCAGCCATTGTCTTCTCAGCGGACCCCGCCAGCACGTCGCTCAGTGCTGGTGCCTGCTGGTGGAAGGCTTCCTGCCAACCTGGCATCCCTGCTCTACTCTCAGGAACAGAAGCATAAAATA
This sequence comes from Trichechus manatus latirostris, assembly GCF_000243295.1. Lineage (NCBI taxonomy): Eukaryota > Metazoa > Chordata > Mammalia > Sirenia > Trichechidae > Trichechus > Trichechus manatus. The sequence continues at coordinate 744,117 of NW_004444112.1, forward strand.
ATGGATTGTACAGTTCTCCTCACCGTGCGGTGAGTGCGCCACAAACCCCAGGCCCGGAGGCCTGGTTACAGAGAATTATACTGAATTCACCACCGAAGACAGCTTATCCACTCTACATATCAAATTTAGATAGCATTGCTAATTTCAACATCATTGACAAACAATGGGGGACAGAAACTATACGCAGAATGTTTTATTTTTTTCACAGTAAAAATAAAAACAAAAACCCGGGACATTTTTGCTTCTTACAAAATCTTCAATCCACCTCCATAAATAACTTTTTAAAATTGCAAATACCATTTTATTTAAAAACTGAGTTCACCGTTTAAACATACAGCCAAATACAGGAAGTGAAAAACCAGGGTGAAGGTAGGTACAGCGTTTTAACAGATCCTCAACTTACTGCCTCTACCCTGGGACAGAAGCAAAGAGACACGTTATGAGAGGGACTGGGAAAGGTATCTCAGGCTTGGTTCTGTACATCTTGGCTTCTGCCCTCGGCGCACCGATTCTCTAGGAGGGGAGTAAACTGTGCCCACATGTAGCCATCGCCCAGAGTGGAAAGCGGTGATGCTGAGGCGCTGTTCCTGGAGAGACTTTGGAATCAGGGCTTTGCCCCATGAGGAACCTCGTCCGGCGCCCTGCAAAGTCTGCGGGAGGCTACATGGATGCACAAGGCGGCTGGACGCATACATCCGACGGGCTGCCTGGGAGAACCTCTAAGGTTTTCCTGGCCCCGGTTGCATAGCCCTCAACCAAGGTTTACAAGAGCAGAACCGTGCTGGCTTCCGCAGGAACAACGGCTGAGGGCGCTCAGCTCCTGTGCCGAACACCAGGGCACTGAAATCAGAGACGCTGCCTCTGCTCCACTTTTGGCTTCCACTGCGCACATTCTGCATGTCGCTGAGCATCTGTGCAATGTGACTCTCTGAGGATAAAACAAGTACATAATTGTGCATTTACTCATTTTATCCCCCTTGTCAATCTTCTCACAATTATGTCCTCCATACCTGTAAGGCAAAATAACCAAACCAATTGTCCTAGAGTCAACTCCAACTCACAGCGACCCCAAATGTGTCAGAGTAGACCTGTGCTCCACAGGGTTTTGAATGGATGATTTTTCGAAAGTAGATCACTGGGTCTTTTTCTTCCAAGGCACCTCTGGGTGGACTTGAACCTCCAACCTTTCTGTTAGCAGCCAAGCATATTAATCTTTTGGGCCACCCAGGGACTTCTGTACCTGTACCTGGTACATCATTTTCTGTGTGTGAAATTAATGAAAGAATGATAGGGAGAAGTAAAAACTTGTTGATCCTACAAAAATTGGTAAAACACAAATTCACACCATCCCTTACCAAAACTGACATAGTCTACGTCTTGTGAATTTTAAATACTGACTTGAAGGGTCTTTAGCTACTGATTGTATAGAATGATAGGAGCTAACATTCATGGAGCTATGGTAGGAACCGTTCCAAATACACCACTGAGATTAGCTAAATTAATCTTGACAACCACCCCATGAGGTGTGTATTATTATGGTCCCTAGTATACAGGTGAGTAGGTTCAGACATAAGGAGTATGTAATGCTCCCAGGGAATTTAGCTTGTGCAGGGTCATGGCTAGATTGGAACCCAACTCTATGCCTCTAACCAGGCCACTGCAGAAGCCAGCACGGCTGGGAAGGGAGTGGCTTTCACTAAGCACCTATTACGGATTTTATATTCATAATTTCTTTGAACCCTCATCAGAAATGCAAAAGTTACATATTTTCATAAAATTCGTGTGGAAACTGAGGCAACAAAAGGGACGATAACTAGCTTAAGTTCACAAAGCTGGTAAACAATGCGGCTGAGATACAGAGTCCAGGTTCCCAGACATTGCACTCATCTGTCTCCAGGATGAGGGAGAGGTGCGCAGGTAAGTGGGGCCTCACTCACACACCAAGTCCAGTGGTAGTGTGGGGTGGCCAGCAAATTTCCATCTATTCTTCCTACTGGCCACAGCAAATGTCCTATCTTAATAAACTTAGCACAAATTGGTACCAGGAGACAACTTCAGGACACATTCCTTCACCCCCCACCCCTTACTGCCAACCATAAGTCCTATATAGAAATTCTGGCTCATCATTGTCTGAATTAATTTCCTTCTGGAAGAAAATTTATTTAAACTTTGATTGCGTATGTTCTATGAAAATGGAATGATAGCGGTTTTAAAAGAATACAACTAACAAAGGTCTCCACGATTTTGGACACTTCTGCCTTCCAAACCAAACATATTTTTTCCTTAAAAACCCATGCATTTTCTCCATTCTACAAAGTAAACACAGAGTTGCTAGTGCTGTATTGCTATTAACAAGGGATAGAGTGCTGCCATTTTAGTTTTTTTCCCCCCATACAAAAATTTATACATACATTGTTATGTGACTCTAATTGCTCTCCCCATACTGTGACAGCACACTTCTCCTTTCCATCCTTGATTCCCCATGTCCATTCAACCAGCTCCTAACCCTCTCTGCCTTCCCATCTCACCTCCGGACAGAAGCTGCCCATTTAGTCTCTTGTATCCACTTGAGCTAAGAGGCACACTCCTCACAAGTATCACTTTATGTCCCACTGTCTAGTCCTATCCCTATCTGAAGAGTTGGCCTCAGAAATTATTTTAATTATGGGCTGAGAGAATCCAGGGGACATAATTTCCGGGGTTCCTCCAGTCTCAGTCAGACCATTAAGTCTAGTCTTCTTTCTAGAATTTGAGTTTTGCCCCCCACCTTTCTCCTGCTCCATCTGGGACTCTCTCTTGTGTTCCCTGTCAGGGCGGTCATTGGTAGTAGCCAGGCACTATCTAGTTCTTCTGGTCTCAGGCTGATGAAGTCTCTGGTTTATGTGGCCCTTTCTGTCTCTTGGGCTAATACTTTCCTTGTGTCTTTGGTGTTCTTCATTCTCCTTCACTCCAGGTGGCTGGGACCAGTTGATGCATCTTAGATGGCTGCTTGTAAGCTTTTAAGACCCCAGACACCACTCACCAAGGTAGGATGCAGAACATTTTCTTAATAAGATTTGTCATGCCAGTTGACCAAGATGTCCCCTGAAAGCATGGTCCCCAGACCCCTATCCCTGCTACTCTGTCCCTCAAAGTGTTTGTATTCAGGAAACTTCTTAGCTTTGGTTTAGTCCAGTTATCACTGACTTTCCCTGTAGTGTGTGCTGTCCTTCCCTTCACCTTCACCTAAGATAATTCTTATCTACTATCTAGTTAGTAAATACCCCTCACCCTCCTTTCCCACCCTCGTAACCATCAAAGAATGTTTTCTTCTGTGTTTAAACCTTTTTTTGAGTTCTAATAATAGTGGTCTTATACAATATTTGTCCTTCTGTGACTAACTAAATTCCCTCAGCATAATGACCTCCAGCTTCCTCCATGCTATGTTTCATGGCTTCATTCCATTGTGTGGATATACCACAATTTGTTTATGCATTTGTCCATTGATGGGCATGTAGGTTGTTTTCATCTTTTTGCTATTGTGAACAGTGCTTCAATGAACATGGGTATGCATATATCTATTTTGTGCAACAGCTCTTATTTCTCTAGGATATATTCCAAGGAGCGAGATAGTTGGATCGTATGGTACTTCTATTTCAAGATTTTCAAGGAAGTGCCAAATTGATTTTCAAAGTAGTTGTTTCATTTTACATTCCCACCAACAATCTATAAATGTTCCTGTCTCTCTACAACCTCTCCAGCATTTATTATTTTGTGTTTTTGGATTAATCTTAGCCTTGCTGGGGTGAGATGATATCTCATTGTAGTTTTCATCTGCATTTCTCTAATGGCTAATGATCGTGAGCATTTCTTCATGTGTCTGTCAGCCGCCTCAATATCTTCTTTGGCAAAGTGCCTGTTCATATCATTTGCCCATTTTTTAATTGGATTATTTGTCTTTTTGTTGTTGAGGCTTTGTAGTATCTTGTAGATTTTAGAGATTAGAAACTGATCGGATTTATCGTAGCCAAAATTTTTTTCCCAGTCTGTAGGTTGTCTTTTTACTCTTTTGG
>NW_004444112.1:748831-778396 GCF_000243295.1 Trichechus manatus latirostris
TTGCCTCAATTCTGCTCCTATGACTTTCTATTGAGTTGTCTAATTCCGAAATTTTATTAATCTTCTGGATTTCTGATTGCTGTCTCTCTATGGATTCTTGCAGCCTGTTAAATTTGTCATTATGCTCTTCTCTAAACTTTTTAATTTCCTCTATTGTGTGTTCTGCATTTTGCTTAGTTTCCTTCGTAATTTCTTGAAGAGTTCTGTATATTAATATTTTGTATTCTGCCTCCGGTAATTCCAAGAAATTTTCCTCCTCTGGAAAATTTCTTGATTCTTTATTTTGGCAGCTTGCCAAAGCCATCATGGATTGCCTCTTTATGTGATTCGATATTGACTTTTGTTTCCAAGCCATCAATAAGTTATTATATTTATTTATTTTATGTTTGCTTACTGTGTCCTATCTTCTTAGTTTGTTTTGGTACGCCCAAATAGGCTGCTTGTATGAGCTAATTTGATTATTGGCACTTTGAAGCTCTAATGTCCTATCACCAGGTGGTTAGATCTGTTACTAGGTATGTGAGCTCAGGAGGCCCCCCACTCCTCCTGTATGGATTTAGCTCAGGTGCCCAGGTAGATAGTCACCAAGTGTGTGGTGCAGGCTCTCACTTACAGTCCTAGACAGGCATGGGTGATTGGTGTAGGCACAGGCATCTGGCTGCAGCAGGGGGACACACTCTGAGCAAGGCAGAGGCCTGACATCTGCCCCCAAGTGTCCAAGAGGAAGGGGTGTCCCTGTTCCCCAGAGCACATAGGTGAGTGAGTTTTGCAGCCGGACTACGAGCACCTAATGCTGTTGGCTGTAAGGACTGGGGGGTTCCTCTTATTCATGGGCCGCTATCACAGGTGGCTAGGTGGTGTGGGTGGAGCCACCAGTCCTCAGGCCCCTGATGTGGGTAGGTTAAGACCCTGCTTAATGAGCAGAGCAGTGTCGAATATCAAGAACCTGCCACTTCACAGCTAAACAGTCGAAGTTAGAGTTCTGGTATATACCCTGTTGTACTGCGGTAATGAGGGCCTACGCTGTTGAGATGGGCCCACACAAGTCTATGCAGGGGAAAAGGCACTCAAAGTCCATGGACCCCTTATGCCTTTGCCTAGGCAAAGGAGCTGTGCCTACCCTGGGTTCCTGGGTTAAGGGAGCCAGCAGTGTTTTTCCCCCCGTTTGTTAATTTGTTCACTCTCCAAGGCAGGGAGAATGGCTCCAGGCATGTGATGGATCCTACTTCCAGCCCTGGGGACTTGGCAATTGCTGAAGCTGGTCCAGGACCCAGTGCAGAGCAGGGAGTGGGGAGGTAAATGGGAGAGAGGTTTTTCCCCAAGGAGGGTGTTTTTGATCCACGCAGTAAGCCGTACGCCAGTACTTATCTTTCCCTGATGAGGGCTGCTTCTCACTGGTTCTGGGGGGCTGTGTAGACTCTCTGGTGCTGGGTCTCTCCTGGTGTGGAAAACGTGCCTCCTGAGCACCGGCGCTTTCCTGACTCACCTCTCACCCCTGAGCTGATCAGGCCTGAAAGGCTCAGGCTCTCGCCGGGTCAGGTCTGGCAACTCCTTGCTGTTTCCGAACCATCTCTCCCTCCCCCTGCCTCTCAGTCCATTTCCTCAACTCTGCCTTTGATGTTCAGGGGTCCCAGATTGCCATATATAATTGAATCACTTGTTTTTTTGGGTCTTTGTTGTAAGAGAGTCCACCGGAAGCGTCTGACTACTCTTCCATCTTGGCCCTGCCTCTTGAGTGCTGCCATTTTGGATTGTTATAATTACAATTCTGCCATGAGTCTGTCAGTTTGTTGTACTGTGGTGGCTTGCATGTTGCTGTGATGCTGGAAGCTATGTCACTGGTATTCAAATACCAGGAGGGTCACCTATGGTGGACAGGTTTCAGCTGAGCTTCCAGAGTAACACAGACTAGGAAGAAGGACCTAGCAGTCTACTTCTGAAAAGAATTAGCCAGTGAGAACCTTACGAATAGCAGCAAAACATTGTCTAATCTAGCGCCAGAAGATGGGTCCCTCAGGTTGGAAGACACTCAAAAAACAACTGGGGAAGAGCTGCCTCCTCAAAGTAGAGTCTACCCTAATGATGTGGATGGAATCAAGCTTTTGGTACCTTCATTAGCTGATATGTCACGACTGAAAATGAGAAGAAACAGCTGCAAACATCCATTAATAATAGACAACAATGGGCTCAAGCATAGCAATGGTTGTGAGAATGGCACAGGATGGGGCAGTGTTTCATTCTGTTGCACATAATGTCGCTGTTAGTCAGAACCAACTCAATGGCACCTAATAACAACAACAACATCATTACAATTGACAACCATGATACTTGATATTTCAGTGAGCTGTGCAAGCCTATTAATGCAAATTTCCATTCTATGTTTGAAAATTTTAACCTATCACTTGGATGAGTGTCTGTATCTTCAGGGACCCTGATAGGACCTGGGATGTCATGGGAAACCTTTGGAGCACTGTGTCAGGGATCTTGAGGCTGTCTCAGACTGGTAAAGCCTTGGCCTGTTGGAGGTAGATACAGCAAGTCTGCGTGCATGGAATGGCACAAGTTATGAAGAAAGCTACAGAGATGGATAAACTGGGGCCTAAGCCCAGTGAATCATTGCATAGTAAGAGAATAAACAAAAAGAAAAACAATTGCCATCATTTTGACTTCAATTCATGGCAATCCTATTTGTGTCAGAGTAGAACTATGCTCCACAGAGTTTTCAATAGCTGATTTTTGGAATTAGATTGACAGACCTTTCTTCTGATGCAACTCTGGGTGGATCGAGTCTCTAACATTTTCGTTAGTAGGCAAGCATGTTAACCGTTTGCACCCCCCAGGACTTCTGTAGTAAGAGTCCTCAAAACCCATTGCTGTCAAGTCAATTCCAACTCATAGAGGCCCTATACAACAGAGTAGAACTGCCCCATAGGGTTTCCAAGGAGCAGCTGGTGGATTTGAACTGCCAACCATTTGGTTAGCAACTGATTTCTTAACCACTGCACCACCAGGGCTCTGTAATAACAGCAGACATATGCAAATACCTCCAATATAGATAAGCATGTGATAAAGGCCATAAGGTAATGACAAAGGTCTTCTTTCAAATTTCTTCCTCTGATTTGCAGAGATGTTAACCAAGGCTGAGTCCATTTTTCCAGGTACCAGAGTGAACACCTCTTCAGATATTAGAATGAAGTAGTTAAGAGCATTTTCTCTAGAGTCAGACGACCAAAAGTCAGTCCTTCACTCAGTCATTTAGGAGATGTGTACCCCTAAGCAGGTTACCTAGTTTCTCTGTATTTCAATTTCTTCACTGCAAATGGTGCCATAGTAGTAATTGGCTCATGGGCTGTTAGAAGTTTTACATGAGATCAGGCACAGGGCCTGGCACCTAAGAGAAAGTCCAGTGATCTTTGCTCTTATCATTGTTTCCAAATCACCCTCAGGATGAAGAGACAGGTGTGATTTTAATCGGATCTGAGAAGTCAGTTTTTCTTCCTTTGTTATTACAAAGATAAAAGGAACTATCTTACCCATTTCCCATCCTCACATCCACACAATACTTTGAGTCTGCCTATAGATCGAAGGTTAAAATAATACCCATCAAAGCAAGTAGAGCTTTTCTTCAAAGTGCATACCTCGCTGGTTTGCACAGAAATCAGCAGGGTAATTTCTACAGTTGGCTACAGGTTGAGGTTTTGTTATTTTCTAGGAGTTAACATCATTCTTTCTAGTAGACCCAAGAACGCCAACTAGGGTTCTGACCTGGACACTTGCTTCTGCTCTGCTAGTTACTAGCTGTACGATATAGATAGAATAAGTCCCATTACCTCATTAAGACTGTTTTTTTAACTATAAAATGGAGATAACCATACCTTTCCTATCTACTTTATACACCAGTAGTGGAGATTTTAGAAAAGGTTTAGTTGTGTGAAATCTCTATGACAACTGTTAACTACTGCATGAACACAAGAGAGTACTGTTTGCAATGATGGTTTGTCATGTCCATGCTGCAATTTGAATGTTTATGTGTCTACCTTACATTAGTAAACTGTTGCAATGTTCTTACCTGCACAGAATCATATGTAATAAAAAGACGCTACTTGTATTGATAAGCAAACTGAAGCTGAGTCTCAGAGACCCCTCCGGTCTCTATGGGTCCGTCCTGCTCGGAACAGCAGGAGAGGTGATCCCGGGGCATTCTTGACCTTGGAAAGAAGCCTCGAGAGCCCCAGTCGACCCAAGCTGAATGCATTGATGGGAAAATCTCAGGGGAATTTAAAAAGCTATTTCTCCTCCTTGAATCAGAAGTCAACAGGATTTTCCAGTAGCCTTTGTCAAGGTGAGGGTAGTGATATATCAGACTGCCCAAGCAGATTGAGTAACTCATTAACTCAGACCACAGTGCCAAAGACAAGGCGCCGTGGAAACATCGCAGCTACAGACGTCCTCAAACCTGAGCTGAGAATGTCCGAGAAGAAACTTCAGGAACGATTCCCTGGATGCTTACTGGCCATGCATGGAATACAACCCAAACCAATTCTGCACTGAGGAGGAAACATACAAATAGAAGCTTGGGTTACTCTTCTTCTCAGGAAATTTTCTCTTCCACGTATTACTCTCTTTGATGCATTCTTCAAAACTTGAAAGGCACTTGTATTTTGTTTTGTTTGCCTAAGAAGCTGACAATCACAACTTTACTTTGTTTGACCATAAGTGGCAAAGTTTTACAACATACAAAAAATACAGTACTCCTGCATGACAGTGTCAGTATCATTTATAGCACAATTTACACAAAGGCAGAAGTGTCATAAAAGAGAAATAACTTCTATCCACTTCCCTAAAATGACTTCTGTCATAAATAAGTCAGATTTCTGAAAGAGAACCAATAAAGTCCTAGCAAATACCAATTTCCTGCTAAATAATCACCCTGACTTTTTCCTATAGCATCACCCCCCCCACACACACACACACACAAAAAGGTAGGAACACTGGTTTCAAAGAAACCATAAAACCAGTCCTTTCTTGATAAGGTGAATCTCAGTCTTGTTTCTCAAAAGGGATTCGGAAAAGTTGGTGCCGACCTGGACAGGTATCCATGTTGTCAGAGACTTAGAAGTGGAGACTCTTTAGAATGACTGGGGATTTGAAAATTTTTCCATATTTAGATGGCCAACAAAATATTTAGTCAGCCACATTTTTATCTCTTCTCTTCAAGTTAATGTATGCCCATCGCCTCCTCCTTCACACTGCTAAGCTCCTATATTTATCGATTCTCATTCACATACATGGACACATGTAAACGCACACACCACACACATGCACACAAACACAGACATACACATGCACACAGACACACATAGACACACAGACTTGCATATACAGACACATGCACAGATGTACACACAGACACATGCACACAGACACATACGTGTACATGCCCTCTTATGCACACACATACACACAGACTGTCTTAGTCATCTAGTGCTGCTATAACAGAAATACCACAAGTGGATGCCTTTAACAAACCGAAGGTTATTCTCTCACAGTCTAGTAGGCTAGAAGTCCAAATTCAATGTGCCAGCTCCAGGGGAAGCCCTTCTCTCTCTGTTGGCTCAGAAGGAAGGTCTTTGTCATCAATCTTCCCCTGGTCGAGGAGCTTCTCAGTGCAGGGACCCAGGGTCTAAAAGACGCGCTATGCTCCTGGTGTTTCCTTTTTGGTGGTGTGAGGTCCCCATGTCTCTCTGCTCACCTCTCTCTTCTATATCTCAAAGAGATTGATTTAAAACATAATCTAATCTTGTAGGTTGAGTCCTGCCTCAACATAACTGCCAGTAATCCCACCTCAACAACATCATAGACATAGGATTTACAAGACACAGGAAAATCACATTAAATGGCAAAATGGTGGACGATCACACAATGCTGGGAATTATGGCTTAATCAAGTTGGCAGAAGTTTTGGGGGGACACAATTCAATCCATGACACAGACATACACCAACACACAGACATGTGCACACCCACGCATGCACATGCATGCACACAGGCATATACATGTGTGCACACACACATACAGCCTTCTGACCTCATTTCTTATGTTTAGCTGTTGGGTGGCTAAGACATAACTAAGGCTGTATTCATTCTCATGGACTGTTGGTCTGTTTGTCCACTGACTTAGACATTCAGGATAGCACAGGTCATTGAAAGCAGCTCCTCCCGGATACATTTGAGGTCTATGTTCACACAAATGGAATTCAATATGCGTCTTGTTCTTGACTTCTTTAGGAGATATCTAACCCCTTGATGGAGAGTGTGGCATCCATATAGATTCGGGGTTAGTGGTGATGATTGCACAACGTGATGAAAGTAGTTGATACCACTGACCTGTAATTTTGAAAATGTTGACGTGACAGATGTTTTGTTATATATATACTCACCACAATAAAAATTAATTAATTTAACAAGCTTCAGCCCCCCGATCTCCTAAATCAATATTTTTAAACAATGCCAGCCAGACAGCATGCTATTTCAGTAATTAGTATATAAGGGTTGAGTGTATGTACATATATGGGCTTGTAAATACTATATAAGGGTTGAGTGTATGTACATATATGGGCTTGTGGTCATATATTGCATGTATGTATAATGTGAGGTGTTGGAAATAATTCAAAACTAAATAACTTCTATGAAAACTGACAAGAACTTCTAGATCATGTGTTAATATTAATTTTCTTACAAAAATATCAGACCCCTCATTTCTTAATTCAAGACATGTGAATTCATAGATTACTTATTTAAGTAGGTAGGCAACTCAAGAGTAGAATGTTTACCTTCTTATTGTCCCATTGTAGACAAGTTGGGAAAGAGAGAGGTTTAAAAGAATCACTGGCTTTTTTTTTCCTTTAAGCAGAGCATCATCTTTCCAAGTGAACTATATTTTGCATTTTATTAGCATGCATTTATTTCAAAGTTTAATTTTGCAAAAATTATTTTGTGTTACGTTCTTTGTGAAAGCATCGTGTCTGTTTTAACAGAGCCTATGCACAGTTGCTATCTTTATATCAACCTCTGAGTCACTATATTCTGTCCTTATTGCACAGCAACAGAAGAAATAATAAAAATAAATCAAGGTCCATAGAGATACATATATGTGAGTGGTAAAAGTATCTTGTTTTGTCTTACTGGTTGTTAGGGATGGAATTGTGTTCCCCAAAAATATGTGTTGTAAATCTCTTAGTTATCTGGTGCTACCATAACAGAAATACCACACGTAGATGGCTTCAACAAACAGAAATTTATTCTCTCACAGTCTAGTAGGCTAGAAGTTCGAATTCAGGGCAATAGCTCCAGGGGAAGGCCTTCTCTGTTTGTCGACTCTGGAAAGGTCCTTGTCCTCAATCTTCCCCTGGTCTAGGAGTTACTCAGGCACCGTGACCCTGAGTCCAAAGGACATGCTCTGCTCCCAGTGCTGTTTTCTTGGTGGTATTAGGTCCCCTTGTCCCTTTGCTAGCTGCTCTGTTTCATAACTCAAAAGAGATTGACTTAAGACACAACCTAATCTTGTAGATTGAGTCCTGCCTCATTAACATAACTGCCTCTAATCTTGCCTCTTCAACATCATAGAGATAGGATTTACAACACATAGGAAAATCACGTCAGATGATAAAATGGTGGACAATCACACAATACTGGGAATCATGGCCTAGCCAAGTTGACAGACATTTCGGGGGGGGAAACAATTCAATCCATAACATTCCACCCTTTGGCTCCCCAAAATTCATGTCCTTGCCACATGTAAAACACATTCACCCCATCATATTATAGCAAAAGACTTAATTCAACTCCAACTCCAAAATTTAAAATTCCTCTTCATCTGTGAAAGCTACAATACAAATTATCTGCTTCCAAATTACAATGGTGGAATAGGCACAAGACAGACATTTCCATTACAAATGGGAGAAATTAGAGGGAAGGAAGGCATAACAGGCACCAAGCAAGTCAGCAGAACATACTACATTAACTTTCAAGGCTTGAAAATAATCCTCTGTTCTCTGAGACCATTTAGACAATGGCCCTGCCCTCCAGACTCTAGGTATTGGCCACTCTCTGTATTCTTTGTAGAGGCCCCCTGGTCTTCAGCTCTGCCTTCCAGGCCCTCTAGACAGCGACTCTGCTCCCTCGGCTTTGGGTAGCTCCATTCTCCTAGTCCATCTGAGTGGTGACTCCACCCTTTGAGACCCCAGAGGTTGTGTCCCTACCCTTTGAGACTGAAGCAGCTCTGCTTCCTGTGTTGTCTCTTCAGCTTCTGCTTCCTGGTTCCTTGGCCTCTTGGCCCCTCAGGCCTCATCACCTGCCTCTACCCTTCTGGAGTAAGTGTTTCAAAACTCTGTAGCTCCACCGATAAATGCTTGGAGGCACCCCACTTCACCAGTAAACTTCAGCCAGAAGGCACTCAGCTCTCTTGCTACATGTGTTGGCAAGCTTAGCTCCACCAATAAGTGCTCAGGGGCACCCTACTCTGCCAGGAAGCCTCCTGTGAAAAGGTACTCAGCTCTCTCCCTCCATAGATTGGCTCCAGCGCCATCTCGAGTTGGTCTCCTGGTCCTGCTGGTGCCGTTTCTCTGCTGTTGCTTCTCCCCATCTGCACCATCTCCAGTGTAAGAGCTCTCCTCTCTTCCTTCTGAGTCCTCACCAAAATTGTCTTTGATGTTCATAATTCCACCAACAGTCTCTTCAATGCAATCTTAAAACTCTTCCAGCCTCTATCCATTCACAGTTTCAAAACTCCTTCCACATTTTAGGTATCTGTTAGAGCAGCACCCTTCTCCTGGTACTGAATTCTGTCTTAGTTATTTAGTATTGCTATAACAGAAATACCACAAGTGGATGGCTTTAACAAACAGAAATTTTGTTTAACAAAATCCAAACCCCTATACCTGTGATTATAATCCTATTTGGGAATATATTTTTTGTTATGTTAATGAGGAAGTATTAGTATAGGATGTGTCTTAAGTAAATGTATTTTGAGATGTAAAAGAGATTAAACAAGCAAACCAGCAAGCAGAGATGCCATGCCAAATGGAGATCATCAAGGAGCCACGGAATAGAAGCTAAAGAGAAAAGGACCTTCCCCTAGCCCTGACAGAGAGAGAATTCCACTAGAACCAGTGCCCTGAATTCAGACTTCTAGCCTCCTAACTGTGAGAAAATAAATTTCTGTCTGTTAAAGCCATCCACTTGTGGTATTCCTATTATAGTAGCACTAGGTAACTAAGACTGTAGTTTATAATTTCAAATCACTCTTGTGGCAATTAAAATTTCACAATTCTTGAGAGAAGAGCATCGTGAAAATTTTATTCAAAATCACCTGGCTCATCAGGCAACATTTCAGAACTGTACATTTTCCTTTATTGGTACTCTTCACTTCAGAAAGAATTTAGAGACAACTCTAAACCCGTCTAAGTCATGATTGGAGGGTGATTTTTTTCAAGTGTTCTTCTAAAATTATGAGATATTCTCCAATGTAATGGATAAACGTTTGACATGTTGAATGTAAAATCACAGCTTTAATTATATCCTCAACACTTTATCTCAGTCATAAACATGGAAACTGCCTTGCCAAACTCAGTTCATTTGACTTATGAAAAACAGCACATTCTGTGGGAGAGATCTTTAGCTCATAAATGTCTGTGTCTTTCCTCTCCATAGCTGGCACACAGAAAATGGTTATCAAATAAATGCCTGGATTAAAAGAAATATTTTCAGTAATGTCTTGTCTTTGAAATAGTCACATCATTTTCTTGCTTTGAGAAAATCAACCAACTTCAGTAGAAAAACTAAATTCTAAACTCACCAGTGCTTGTATATAGCAAATTATTCTTTAACTTGGTAATTTAAATATTCGACATGAGTGCATATAATGACATGCAGCACGACTTTGGAAGTAATGGCATTATTAATGGCTAGTTTTGTCTATAAAACAGAGGATGAGCACATTTTGGCAAAAGCTTTCATGTTGCTGTTGTTAGTTACCTTCAAGTCGTCTCCGACTCACGGTAACCTTATGTGCAACATAACCAAACGTTACCTGGTCCTGCACCGTCTTCATGATTGTTAGTATGTCTGCACTTTTATAAGACCTCTTTTCTTGTTTTACTCTGCCATTGCCCTCGCACAATCTGTGCAAATGTTACATCTTTTCTTGCTTATTTGGCAGTGTACTAAAAGAGCACTTAAGACAGTACATTTTTGATGGCAAAGTGCCATGTGCTTTGGGATAAGATCACGTATCTTCTGTGCATTCGTCTTTGGCAATACATACTTAATTTTCTAATAATTTTTTTCTCAGAGCCAGGGAAGCCACAAACCATATTGTCATCCTGTTGCATTGTAAGGATTTCACAGAGTGTAAGTCACCACATTAATGTAGCAGTCATGTTGACTAGTCATTCTCACATCATTCTCTTGACAATATCACCAAACTACAATTACAAGCAATGGTGTGAATTATATTTTCACAGCGGCCTGCTTTGCTAACATGCTTGTTGCTGCGTCAGTTGCTGCCATAATTGCTTATTTTGTCCCTCATGTGATGCCTTATTCTGGAGTATTTTATCATTGTCAGATTTATATTGCGTTCTCATATGTTTTCCTAGGACATTAAGCTATTCAGTTCGTACTGAAAGGAACTGCATGTCTTCTTGCTATGCTTATGCACTTTGTCTAAACTTTTTATTGTAACCAGTCCGGGAACACAGAATGGTTTATGCAGTATTTTACTATCTAAAAAAATTCATTAACAACTTTGTGGATATTTATTGCTATAAAAGAAAAATCTTGATTAGAAAAACAGGGGAAAAAAAAAAAAAGACTGTGGTCATGCTTTAATGTCTCTGGGTGGCTTTAATGGAGTGTCCTCCCCTCAGCACTTCACTTTCATCTCATCTACTGCTACCAGTTGTGTCATATGAGGACATACACTTCCTACAACTTGGGCACAAGAAAATGTAAAAATCCTCCCACAACAAACATCTACAAATGTTAGGTAAATATAACCAACATACTCTTAAATAAATGAGCTTGCTTGCATAAAAATAGGGGCAATATCAAGAAATAAATAGGTGTTGAGACCCAGCGCAGTAGACTGCGATCTAGCTCTGCACCTGTCATGGGGATGGGGAGGTGAGAGATGTTGGGGAACGAGATGAGGCAGACAAGTGGGTGGGAGATGATAAACTGGGATCACAAAAGGACTAAACCCTCAATATTGTGTGTAGAGATCCCTCCTGCTTCTTTCCAATCCCACCCCCCAGTGGCCCCTGTCGGAAGTCTGGTGATCTATTTCTAAAAAAAATCAGCCACTGAAAACCCTATGGAGCACAGTTCTACTCTGACACACATGAGCTGGGGTCAACTCAGTGACAATGGTTAGAGTGTCAAAATAATGGATTTATTTGATCAATTTAATAAATTGCTCAACTAAATGAAAAGTCAAACATTTTTGGCATTGTACAATCTAATAAAAAAAAAAGTTGACTAAAGTTTTAACTGGTTGTGATAGTGATGTAGATGTAGCCTTGGCCTCTACACACAAAAGCATTCATGTAGAACTTATCCTCTGTACCATCTGGAAGGCCTCAGTGAAATTTATTCCAGAGTTATAAAAAATATATAAGGGAGATAATGGATGTTTGCAATCTTAAAAGAATGAGCTTTGTTTTAATAATCCCTTGGCCACTGGGCATCTCTTTCACATCAAGACACACACTATACTCTTGTAGGAACTTCATGAGGCATTTTCCAGCCCCAAAAGCGGCTGCTCAGAAGAAGATCTCCTCTCCTTGAGCAAGAGTATTTCCTCATGAAAATGCACCAGCCAAGAAACCAATCCCCAACATAAGGTACACTCGAGCCATACCCTACACCAGCCTCCAGAGGCTGGGCTAACCATAGACAGGGATTTCTCCTACGTTATACAAAACCTATTGTTGTAACTCTGGTTTTTATAAAAGTGGTAACAGAGCTGTCCACGCTCCATTTCACCCTCAGTTACATCTTGCAGAGTGAATTCTAACCTGCAGCAACCAAGTATTTTCAGAAATCGGCGTCTTGCCCCATCACAACCGTGACCTGATAGAAGGTGAGTACGGCCAGTAAGCGGGTGGCACAAGATGCCACCCAACATGGATGGATGCAAACACTGCTTCTATTTTGTCATTTATTAGCAAAAATAATTAAGTAAAATACTAATAATAAACATGCCTTATCAGCCAGGAAAACAAAAGCTTCTCTAGATACTTGAAAGAGATGGAATGTAATTTATGAGGTTGTTTGCCACGGTGTTAAAATGTCTGTAAGAAAGACAGGGAGAAGAAAGTGGTGCAAGGGGAGTAAAGCAAGGGCTGATACGCAGGACTGGGGCTTGGCCCTGCATGGAGCTTGCACCCGCACCTGCAGTCCTGGGGGAGATGCTGCCGCATGGCTTTTGTGTGAGCTGTTGACGGCTGGAATCTGGCCACCCCACTGATGTCACAGTGACGCCACAACTGCCAGCAATGTGGGAGCCAGAGCAGGAAGCTCCCCTTCCTTCTGTCTTTGTACCTTGGTCCGTGCCTTCCATGGACACAACCCAACAAGCAGCCAGGGAAGCACCTGGACAGTAGACAGCAGGGCGGGGCTGAAACACAACAGGCCAGCAGGTAAGCGTGCGTATATCGAGCCCTCACTATGCACCAGCAAGGTTTTAAGCTCAGCGCATAACAATTATAACCAGCTGGGTGCTATTACCATTCCCAGTTTTAAAGACTGAGTCATAGACACTTCCCCAAAGCCCCCAGCAGGTGAGTAACTAAAGTGGTTTTGTACCCTCAAAGTGCAAGTCCAATCCAGCCCAGCCCATTAGCACGTTTAATGTTTGTATCTGATCTCTTTCTATTGAAACTTAGTTATTACCCTAGCACACAGATCTTGGTCTCTAATACCATTGTCAATAGAAGGGACCAAGGTTCCTTGGAGAAGTGTCTGGGGCAGGAAATACACAAGAAAAAAGAAAAATCCCAACAAAAACAAATGGAGATATGTCAAAGGGCTACAGGAGTGAACTGAAGGAGCTACCACAACACGAGCAAGAAAATAAAGTACATTGTATGATAACCCAAAGTATAAAATAAATACCCATGAGTCCATACTGATACAAATAAGAGATAAAATAAATAAATGGGAGAGAAGAGACAACTCTCTTTTGCAGAAGAATCACAAATAATTTATGCAGTACTCCCTCCTCAAGGAGGCAGAACACAACTCCCCACCCCTGTGCACAGTGACTTTCTTCCAACAAGAAGATAAGCAGACATGACTAAGTGTAAGGTAACATTGGATGGGACCCTAGAAATAAAAAGGGATATGAGGAAAAAACTGAGGAACTCTAACTCTAAAGTGTGGACTTTAGTGAATAAGAATGCTTCAGCATCTGTTCATTAATCGTAACAGAGATGCCATATAATGTAAGATGTTAATTATACAAGAACGCTCTGTGTTACCTTCCCAATTTTTCTGTAAATCTAAAAATATTCCAAAAATAGAAGGTTTATTTCAAAAAAATTGAAAAAACACAATTTTTGAAATTTACCCTAAAGCAATTGAAGCTCTATAAGGACTCATGTTTTCAACCAGTAATAGAGGAAGAGGTGACTTTACCACTTACTATCTTCATTTGTAAAACACCTGTTCATATATTTTAAAATATACTACCAACCCTCTCTACATGACATAAACAGAG
The DNA here is from genome assembly GCF_000243295.1 of Trichechus manatus latirostris. Lineage (NCBI taxonomy): Eukaryota > Metazoa > Chordata > Mammalia > Sirenia > Trichechidae > Trichechus > Trichechus manatus. Next base: position 762,610 of record NW_004444112.1, read on the forward strand.
CATAAGATTACCTCATGTACACAACCACTTATTAAGTCCTTTAGCGACTGATTTCCCTGGAAGAGACTATGATTAAAGTTTATGTTTTAGCTTAGCGGTAGGATTGAGAAGTGGCGTCATATGGAGCCCTTGAATGGCCTTGCTTCTTTACAAAACAAGAGAGAGTGCAACGGCTGACTCCCAACCCCAACACACCCACCATCCATATCCCCAATCCTTCTTCTGTTGGGTGCGGACTGAGAGGAGACTTGGAGTGAGCTGCAGGAAGAGCTGTCATTCCATCAAAAGACAGCCTGATGAAGAGGCGTATGAAAGAAAAACCTTAGGATGACAATCGAGCATCATTATCTCTTAGAAAGGAGTCTCTTCTAACATATTTCATAGAATCTCCAATGTGCCAAGTGTTTTTAAAACATTGTCCCTCACTGCTCCCCCTCTGATGCTTGCTATGAAATGTCATTGGGAAGAGGCGTTCCCCTGCACCTTGAAACAGAATGTTCATCAATATATAAAACAGCGTACAAGTACAATGCATAAACTGGCATACTATACAATGGGTACCACAGTGTACATATACAATGCATACAACAGTGCATGTGTACAACGTATACAACAATGTACATACAATGCATATAATGGTATACGTGCACAATGTATACCACAGTGCCTGCCTTTTGTTTCTGACTGTTTTGCATGAACAAGATTGGGGATATGAAGGCATCACCAAAGCTTTTGAAATGTAGAAATTTATATTTTAAACAAAAGCTTATAAAAGGAGGATGAGGAGAAAGTAGAAAGTGAGGAATGCCGCTGTTCTTCACGTGACACGCTCATTTGAGAAGTAAAAATCAGGGCAAACATCCCAGTTCGTTACTGCTTATTTTAATTTTTTTTTAAATTTTTATAATTAAAAAACAACTTCTTAGACTGATTTTTCTTCCTCTTTGAATCGGCCAGTTGTTTCAGTATAATGCAGACCGACCTGACATCCACCACCCCTTCCCTTGTTCCACATTACAATATATGGTGGATCATGTGGCGCCCCAGCTATCCAGTGTCACAGCAAGTAAATTATTCATTATTACAGAACTGGTGAACTGCAGAGCTCAGGTAGGCCCCCTCCACTTGAGCAGGTTTGTCGGGTTTAGGTTTTCAGCCGAGTACCCTGTTCCTGCAGCCCCGATCAGTTCAACAAACATTGAACAGCGTGCCCACCCTGGGATCGGAGTCATTACTCAGCCACGTGTGAGCCTTAATCCTTGCTGTTAAATACATACACTTACTCTTCCCAAGCACTGGCTTCATCTCCTCCCCTTAAATAAGAAGAGACTGAAGATCCCAAAATGCCCCAAAGTAATTCTCCAAAGACAATGTTGTTGATGACTTATCCTAGATCAATCATCATTGAAGGTCGCCTGTCCTGTTTGGCAATATTTGCTCAGTAACTAATAAAGATCAGCCTGCAGTTATTCATATTAGGTTACCATCTCCCCAGGGTGAAGCTTAATCCATTTTGCAATGTTTTTCCCAACAAGACAACATGAGTTTCTCCGTCTGAAAATGAATTAAGTGCACGGTTTCTAAATATGGGATCTGACATTGTTCTTGTTACAAAAAGCAATTTATTCCCCAAAAGGCTTACACTTCAAAGGTTATATAAAAAGGTTCAAATATCAATGCTATCCATTTTTCAATTACTGGGCTTCCTAACACCACTAGCTTTTGGACAGATAAGCGGTGGTATCAGTTTTCTTATTCAACATCTTATAGGTTTCCAATTCCACTGCACAGAGAAAGCAAATTTATTGTAATACATTTAGCTGCTTTGGAAACAGGAGTATCCAGATTGTTTCCTGCAAGCCTAGAGAAGTATCAAAGCACATCTTAAAGGAATATTTATGAAGTGCTAGATACTAATGATTGTGATTGTAGATATAGTTTAAAGTGTCTACCTATAAACAGGCTAATATAAAACAAGGGTAAGGTGGTTAGAGGAAAACTATCCTCCACATATGAAAATCAAGGTGCCATCGAAACAATCTAAACATCTCCTAAGAGACAGGCTGTAGACGCTGCTGCTTTCCCGTGAGGAAAGAAAAAAGAAAATCCTTCAGTTCTCTCGGTGCCATCGGATAGTAGAAAACAATGTCATTCATATCATATTTTTGACAACTAAAAATAAGTATTTGATTTATGTGTGGAATATTCTATGGTAAAAAGAAATACTGTCCGACGCTCAGAAACAATATTGTTTACTGCCAACCCATGCACGTAGTACAAGATTTTTCATGATTGGATAATAAAGGCAGAATGTTCTAATTTATGTCTTGTTATCGTCTCAAAAACAACAAGAGCAAAAACTTTTAAGAGCTAAAAGTATAACTTTATTAGGTTTCTTGATAATATTGAATTATAAAAGCCAGAGTTGTCATGGTTGGGGCTGGATTGTGAATAAACACCATAGAAGAGAGGTAATACACCAACAGAGCAGTTTCGCCCTCAGAGCTGTGCATGAGATGAATTTTATATCAGGGCCAAACGTCAGTGAAGGGTGAGAGTGCTGGGTCCCAGGACTGCCCACTGAGAGCAGTGGCTTCACCTCCAGCCTTGCAGAGTGTCCTGGGCCACCCTCTGGACCATAGAGGATTGAGACAAGGGTGAGTAGCTGACCCCAAGGGCAGTCAATATTTAATTTGGCCAACAGCCCACAGGAGGGTATAAAGGATGTGTCCACAATGGTATAGTTCTACTTTTAGAAAGTTCCCGTGTCTAATACTGGGAGATGCAGGAATTAGCAGCAGTTGTGGAGATGGAAAGACACAGAGAGGAAGAGAAAGAAAGAGAGACAGAGGCCACGAGCCAGTAGGAGCCATAAGAAGCAATAAGAAAGCCATAATTATGAATAAGCAGAGGTTATTAGTAAGCAGGACCACTACTCATCTGTCAGTTTGTCCTACTGTGATGGCTTGCATGTTGCGATGATGCTGGAAGCTATGCCACCAGTATTTCACATTACAGCAGGGCCGCCCATGGTGGACAGGTTTCAGCAGAGCTTCAGCCTAAGACAGGCTAGGAAGAAAGCTCCAGCAATCTGAAACTTAAATAAATAAATAAATAAATAAATAAAAGCTCTTGACTCATAGCAAAATTAGCCAATTAAAAAATTCTATGTATCACAGCAGAATATTTTCTGACATAGTGCTGGAAGATGAGTCCCTAGCTTGGAAGGCACTCAAAATACACAGTAGCCACAGCAATGGACTTGAGCATACCAATGATCATGAAGATGGCACAGGACCGGGCAATGTTTTGTTCTGTTGTACGAAACGTCACCAGGAGTCAGAGTCGACTTGATGGCAACTAAAAACATTAGTAAGCAGAAGCTATGAGGTAGGAAAAAGATTGCCAGCATTGACACTCACTCAGGGGGTTGAAAGTGGCAGACACAGAAAAGGAGAAACAGAAAAACTCCTCTGCAATGAAGGGGCTTTGACAAATGCCCAGGAACAGCTATATAACCGGCGGGACCCAGAACACAATGAAAATGGACCCCTGTTCAAAAAGTTTCAAGAATTTCAAGATGGCAACCACAGAGCATTAAGCCAAGTGCAAAATCTCTTAAAAGAGTGTGCCCCAAGCCTCTGCACACCCTCCCCTGTCGTTAGAGCTCCATGAGGGAGGGGCTCCAGTCCCAGGAGGTCCATCCCCTCCCTTGATGTCCGAGCACTTGTGGGACCCCTGCTGCCCAGATTCCCATAGAGGATCCTACAAGCAGGCCCCACAGCCTGTGTTCATCTCCGCTTCCTGTAGCCTATCACCTGGGAAGAAGTTGAAAACGGGGCTCAGTTTGGGAAGGGTGTTGATTGGGATGAGAAGATATGGAGATTTCTTCTTGGCTCCAACCTGGCCCTTCAGAGAGCCCCCATTCTCTCCTTGAACATCCAGAAGCACCCAGAGAAACACAAAAATAAAGTCTCTTCTAAGTAGATCTTGCAAATAGCCTCTCATTGAGTCCTCAAGATATCCCTGAGGGGAGCATGGAGGTGTTAATACCTCTGGTGCACAATGAACCTCCCTAAGGTAGGGAAGTGTAGGTCGGTGGAGGCCAGCCAACTTGGAAAGGAGGGTCAGGCCCTCTGAGTCCTTCCCGGGGTGTCCTCTCCTAGCTCCCTCCCCACTGTGTTGATGTCGCGGCCCATCTTACTGAGCCCTACTACCCTGTTGTTGTTAGGTGCCATCTAGTGATTTTCAACTCGTAACAACCCCATGTGATATTTTAGGACTGCCCTGTAGGGTTTCCTAGGCTGTAATCTTTACAGGAGCAGATCGCCAGGTCTTTCTCCTGCAAAGCCACTAGGTGGATTTGACAGTCAACCTTTCAGTTAGCAGCCAAGCACTTAATCATTTGCACCACCAGGGATCCTTTCTACTACCCTAGGAGATGGAAACGCCAGAGCACCGGATGTTTCAGAATTTTGCCCAGGACTTGAACCCAAGCTGCTTGATCTTAAAGACTATCCTCGTAACCACTGAAATATATGGCCTTCCCCTTCCTTCCCATGAGATTCAGCCATGCCACATCCCTGGGGACTTAATAAGGGTCCTAGTTTTTCTTGAACCCAAGATAGCCCCATTTTGGAAAGGGTTAACTTCCAGTGCTTTGAAGACACATGCACTAGCAAGCCTGAGTGGAATATTTCAGTCAGAGTCATCCATGTTACGTTTCTGTGCCATAGAAGCCTCTGGCAATATGGTCAGTCTCCTCTAATTTTGCTACACTGGTTCTCTGTAGTATTTATGGTAGCTGCGGTTCATGTTGGGTGAAATGCAATTCTGCTGAACCTCCAGTTGCAGATCAATGCATACAATACATAAATATGATATGTACAATAATAAGAAGGAGATAGAGACGCACTTGCAGTCTATGTGTTGGAGCAGAGAGAACCCTATCAGGACAGTCCTCCCCATCACACACTGAAGCCTCAGAACAAAGATTTTCAACATTGGGTCCTTGGTAGACTTTGGGGACTCCAACCAGAGGTCCATTTCTTAGTCCACGTCATCTGATGGGCTTTGTTGTATCAGTGCCCACAGGATCAAATGCAGTGATTCTTATTGCTGTAGCACTCAGACCCTTTATGCAATGGTCTTACTGACAAAGCAAATGCGTTTCCTATGGCTGAGGAACCAGATGCAACCCTTTTCTATAATGAGGGGTCTTACTGAGCAGCACAGGAGGCCAGCTGAGTGACACCGAGTGCCCTTTTCCACTCACACCCCAGTCTTCTTCCTTGTTCTAGGCTCCGCACCCAACCAGAGGTGCCACTCAGCTCTGCCTAAAAACTCTAGAGGAGGGATGGGTGAGCAGAAAGCTCCATGTCCAAAGAGGGGCCTTTACTTCCAAAGCCATGTAGTGTTAGGAAAATCTTCAAAGCTCAGTCTGAACACGTATTCTCTGCTTTGTTCCTTCCTCTACACTCACAAACATTAGAAAATTCTTCTGCCATAACACATCCTTCCAAGAGCTTGATCTCAGTTCTCATTCCACTGTTGCCCCACTCACACTTTCCCTAAATCTTCTCTTCTATCAACTGAACATCTTTTGATTTTCCAAAAATATTCCTCATATATCAGCCATGCTCTCCAAACACACGCTCAACTCTACTTCTTTATTTGCCACCCTCTTTCTCCCCAAAAGAATGCATTTCTGGTTTTCTATAACTTAGTCACTAAGCCAACCACACCAAACAACAATTCCCCATCCAGACCCTCAGCCTATGGCACAGAAGAAGAAAGACTCTGGGGGGACTTTTCCTAGTCAAATGCTTTGGCTGATAATTTAAAAGCTGATTGTCACTTTCAACAAAGGTGGATTACAACTGAACTTCAGTTCATCATCTTTCGTCATCTGCTCTTTCAAAACACAAATGGTTGAGTCTGACTCCATGTGGGCCCAGGTCTGGGAGTTGGGTGGCCAAGATGGGAAACAGGTCCTGGGTTTCTGCCCTGGAGCAGGCAAATGCTTCAGTGAAGGAAAGAGACATCTATAAATGCATAATCACGTAAGTTCCATATGTTCATGAACTAAATTGACCCAGTGAGATAGATGAAGTCTACATATACCAGAGATTAAGTAGATGTGCTTAGCAGTGGCCTGTTGAGCTAGCTTAATGAGTGGTAGTTAGAGAGGAATGAGCAATTCTAAGCATCATTGCACAGTTTTTATAGCTACTGCCAATCACTCCATCAAAGATTGTCAGCAGTGTCTTCTGATTTTTGAAACTCCTTCCTGTTGGTTTGAATCAGTCTCTCAGGAAACTAGACTTTATACACATAACAAGTGCATGTTATTAGTGGATTATTTTCAAGCATACAATATATTTATCTGTTTCTATGTGTAATGGATTAGAGGCATAAGAAAACAAGAACTGAAAAATACTGAACAAGGCCTAACTGATCCCAAAGTTTGGAACATTCGAGAGTAAAACTTGAGACATTCAAGAGTTAAGCAGCCAGACCCTCTGAACTAAAGTTGCATTGAGCTCCTGGAGGTTCATCTGTCTCTAGTCTGTGTGTGTTAGCCCTATCAACTAGTCAGTCTATGTTGAGGCCACTTGTCAGCTGGAAGTTGACCTTTCCCTTCATATATTTGTCCAAGGAAGCATAGCACCCCATGTTCACAGCAGCACAACAGAGAATTCTTGTGCGTTTCATATGACCCTCATCCACTTTTATCTCTGTCTTGACTGACATTTCATTAATAAGCATTTTTTTCACGCACTACGTTGAGTCTCAAAAAAAAAAAAACTGACTTTTTATTGAGTATAGTAATTTTCTATCATCCTTTGCGTTATTGAGAAATCTCTGAAGGGCCCATAATATTCAAATTAATTTCATGTGCATGTGGTAGTTGGGGAGGGGGCTTATTCTTGGCAGTCTGTTCATGGGGAATTGGCCTGGGTTTTAACAGGAAGCTCATTACACGACATTCAAATCATCTATCCCTCCTCTCACTCCAGGCCCCAAACTTCAGATTTGGACTCACACATTCTCTTCTACTTTTCTTAAGTAAAAATAAACAGCATATAAAATTAAGTACTTTCACACTTATGCTGAGGAAGCATCAGGTATAATAATTAAGGGTCATTGGTTCCTTATGCAGACTGTAATTACGTAACCGAGATGGACAGTTTCCACAGTTATTGTTACCCAGCTTCTTTTCCTGAGTTCTAGTCTGCAAGCCCATTAAGAAGTATTGTGACTTAATCCCTTAAAGCCATAAAAACAAAAATTATAAATGTTTTGTGTAAAAACACACGCTTTTAATTTAAAGGCCAAAGGGTATGAAATTGTATGTACGTGTCAGAAAGTTTTGCTTGAGTCTGATAAATACATTCATCATTTTTAAATGCACATTTGCATATTTTTGAGTTGTAATCACCAGGCTTGTTTTGCTGCTATATCCTGGGAGAGAGTAGAATAAAGAAAACAACGTTCACTCAGAAAGACACCCAGCAAAGCCTTCTGAGTTTTGTAGTGCTCACCCTCAGATTCCAGATGGAAATCTCAAATCTCAAGTGGTATTTGCGGCTTTATCTTAATTAATATCTCATAGCACAGTCTCTCTATGAAAACAATTACAGGGTAAATGGTGTGATTTTTTTTCTCAAAAGACTTTAAGATAATGTATTCTTAATTGTCATTGTAGCCCTAGTATAAAATTATGTTATCTACAGTCATCAGAATTTTAATTTAATATATTTATTAAAAATTTCCATTTTGTTCTTTTTCTCAGTCAGCAAATATATAGCAGATAGGAACAAAAAGAATAGTTGGCGTTTCATATAATGTTTGCCATAGACTTCTTATTCTACTAATGTATTTAGGAAGAATAATATACTAGTCTAAACTAGGTTTTTCTCCTTCTCTGTTGGTAATTAGCACTAGAGGGGATGGGTCTGAGTTAACTATTAATAGTTTAGAGGTAAATCTGAATTTTGAAAACAGAAACAACACATTATCAGCCCCAGTAAAAACCCAATTCTTTTCTCATGCTTAATTTAAGAACTTATCAATGAGTGGAAATCTCCAACTGTGTCACACTATTGAACAATAGTGTTTTCCAAGCTGCTGTTCATTTATGTTGCATACTGCTGTATACCTGTATTGTTGTCTAACAGTGTTAATTTCTTCTAACCATAAGGGGTACAGAAAAAGAACTTTTCATGATGTCCCTGAGCCACCAGGCAATAGTCTTATGTTTACATAAGTTGCTTTAGCACTCTTCGACATTTAACTAAAGTACTCTTGCCTCCAAGTCGGAACTTAACACAAAGCAAAAACAATTTATACAGCCAGGAAGAACTCCTAACCTCATTGTTATGTTAACCAAGTCAGCCATGACTTACTGTTATTACTTATAGTCTACACTGGAGGAATGAAGTAAATAGGATTAGAGGGAATTACACGTGTGTGGCACCAGCCCCATGCCTGACTCGGAGGGAGCTCATAAAACTCTTCCCTCCTGCTCACCCCTCCTCTGAACTTAACAGCTACGAGTTAGTGTCTGCCATGCACTTTACATGTCACCGTATTTGACTCTCAGGGAAACTCAACCATACAGCGAAGTCCCCCACCTCCCAGATACAGACACATAAACTCAGAGAGCTCAAGTAACTTGGCCAAGGTCACACAGTGAGTGGCTGGTGGGGCCAGGGCTTGGTGCAGTGAACTGGCCACAATAGCCCAGTGATCTCCTACTTTACTGCATGTATCCACACGTCACATCAGTTCTCTCCTCCATGTCCCCTTATTCTCCTTGCTTTCTCCATCAAACCTTCATTAAAACAATAGCAGTCTAGAATGTATAAAGAGCAAGCGTCCAGAACTGAAGATGTTATCTGCGTGTGATTTCACTCATTTTCCACTATCTTTATTCTGTAGGTGGAGTGATTGTGCTCACTCTCTGAGCATCCCCACTGTTTGCCCACTTGGCTCTCTCTCCTGGTCTTGGCCATTAGCCTAACGTTGCTTCCTGTCGCTGTATGACTACCTCAGGTCTTTGCTTTTTAATCTGTGACCAGCACAAACTATACCTGCCCTGATATTCTCACAGGGGTGCTAGAAGAGCAAGTGGCAAGTGCTTTGGAAAAACAAAGGAAAAGGCACACCACACAGACAGAGCCCTGGTTCCTCCCTGAGACCTAGCTGAGATCCTCTCTAGTTCTCTGCCGCAACATCGCTACCAGCTCCCGGGTAACCAACATCATGCCGGTTGAGACCCTGGGGCCCAAACACACAAAGTCCTGCTCCTCCCCTCACCCCATCTCCCTGCTTCTGCTGAGACATAGTCAGGAACGAGGGATGCCTCGGCGCCTGGACAACCTCAGACAAAAATCCACCAAAGAATATAATTTTAAATTTGTAGTTAAATCTTCCTTTTAATTAAATACTCCCTGACAATATGGCGGTACAGAGTAGGTCCTACAACATACATTGCTAACGTCATTTTGTTCATTGGAACCTTCAGAACGATCCCTGGAGCCATATGCAGCCTCATCTTCCTTGTTAAAGCTTCTTTTCCTCCAAGACTGCCTTGTGCTCACAGAAAACCTCAACTCCAGTGGGTGTAACCAGGGTTATTTTTCCTAAGACACACAGTGAAAGTGTCTCTTCCAGGGTGTGCTACCCCAGAAACAAAGGAACAAGGGGGGCTGTATAGTCTACAAAGTATTTAGTGAGTATTACTCTCTATGACAGCTTTCCCGCTAGAGACGTGAATTCCTTTTTACTTAGGATTGAACTTATGTCAACTGCAGCCTCATCTCCAGGGGTCTGTTCTTGTTGGCTCTAGAAGCACCATCTAGCCTGCTTCAGTCCAATGCTCTGAAAGATAGTTACTGTTCAATATCTGAGCTGCATTTTGATGAAGAGTTTATTATACTGCAAATTGCTAGAAATAACTAACCTTTAATTACACATAGATACTGTATGAACAAAAGATGTAAACAAGCCGCTGGTGAAGGTTGACGGGATCTCTCTAACTGCAGCCCGTTCACGTCAGAGTGGTTGCTTCCAGCTGGAATGCAACTTCATTATAACAGTCAATTGTTTGCCCGGGAAAGCTGTGTTCTGGGCGCTGCAGACCTGAAGACCTGCGTGGTACTTGGTCCATTTCCTCACCATGGAAAGAAGACAAACTAGTGAGGGAAGGAGTTAAAGGAATCACTGTGAAGGTTGCAGGGGAACTACAGGTGCGGTGAGCACTGCTCCTCAACCCCCATGCCACATTAGAAGGACTATTTTCTTTTTGACCTCTTTGGTGAGGTCTCGGAGCCCTGGTGGTGCAGTGGTTAAGTGTTTGGCTGCTAACCAAAAGGTCAGCAATTCGAATCCACCAGCCTCTCCTTGGAAACCCTATCTGGCAGTTCTACTGTGTCCTATAGGGTCACGATGAGTCGGAATTGACTCGACAGCAACAGGTTTGGTTTGCTTTGGTTTGGTGAGATCTAAGCAGCCCTGGTGACACAATAGTTAAGTGCTCGACTGCTAACCAAAAGGTCAGTGGTTCGAACCCACCAGCTGTTCCTCAGAAGCAAGACCTGGCAATCTGCTCCCATAAAGATTACAGCCTAGGAAACCCTATGGGGCCGTTCTACTCTGTCCTGTAAGGTCACTATGAGCTGGAATCGACTCAATGTCAAAGAGTGACTGAGGACTAATTTACATACCGTAAAGTCTCCTCATTTTTAAGCATGCAATCCAGTGACTTTTAGTAAATTTACAGTTATGCAGTCATCATCACAATCTAGTTTGAGAACATCCATCAACCTTGAAAAGAAACTATGAGTCCTCTGCAGTCCCCTGTCTCCCACCCCCAGCCTCAGGTGCTTGGTCACTCTTAAAAATACAAATGCCCACACCCCACAGCAGACTGCCTAGGTCAGAATGTTGGGGACGTGGTCCTGACACGTCCTAAACCTCCTCAGGAGATTTCAGCTTGACCCAGGTGTGATAACCACCTTGAGAAGGGGAGTCAGCATTAAAGTTACTGGAGGGAGGACTCCAGAAGACTCAGAAAAGTGAAGTAATCCATCAGAACACAGCTCGAGGAACCTGAAATTCTCCAAATTATCTTTGTGACACAGGCTCCTCGAGTCCAGCTTATGAATCAGTTTATTGTTGCATTTCTCACACTGATTTACATAAAAATGATGTGTTTTTCATGTAGAATAGAATTTATTTTATAAAGATGTCAAATCTACAAAGATTATCACCTAAAATATGTTTGACTCAAGGTTAGAACCTATTTAGAAAACTTTGTTTTTCATATACAGTTCCAAAGTTTATTAATTTAAATCTAAATTACAATAAGAAACCATAAACACTGTACCTCCCCAAATGAACACATTTTCCAATTCTTGTAAAAGCCAAATGAGTTCATCATAATTAATGCTATAGAACAAACTCTGCATAATAATAATTAACCACATATTGTTAAGTGCTATCAAAAATGCACAGCATTTAATTAGCTTGAAACAACATTCTCACTGTATATTACAAAATGAGCTAATGTTATTCTTTGGATGATCACTCTTCAGCAGGAAGTACTTTTGCTAACAGTCTTTTAATGTATTTATTAGTACTCCAATAATATTGAAGTAGTGCAGTAGCAATTTAGTTTAAATATTCCATTTCAATTAAACATTTGACCTCTTGGAACTCTCTGGAATTCTCAAATTAGGGATTGGTTTGTAATTATGCCATTTATGGATACGGTATAATATAATAACTCTAAAGTTTTATTGTTTCATTACCTAATGGGGATGATCTGTATAATGAAAGATTTCTAACATATCAGCACCAATTCCCTTGAGGGTGGGACCAGTCACAATGTTAGTCAAGGTCATGAGAGAAAAATATGGCAGTAGCCGATACACTAGGCAAGAGCTCAGACTCAGTAAACCTGGGATCTGCTCCCAAGCCAGTCACTGATTTGCAATGTTTCCTTAGGCAGCATTCCTCTCCTCTGAGTATTGTCTCTTCAGTGAAATGGAATAATATTGTGTGATTCACTTTTACCTCCCAAAGCTCCTATAAGGCTAAACTAGTCTAAAATTTATGAGTAAATGACTTTGTGTTAATGGGTGGTATGAATAACTACAATAAAATGTGAGGTTACAGTATAATGTTTTGTGGAGAAAATTATTGTCATCCTCATTTTTATTCTATAAAGAAAATGAGACTTCACAAAAACTGTCATGTTGAATTTGGATTTGCACTTTTATTGATCTTTAAAATTTAGTAACAAGTACCACCTACATAGAAATACCATAGCTGTGTATTGAAGTGAAACACTTAGAGGAAGTAAGCATGCGAGAAGCAATGTTGAGTTTGTACTGAATAAAAATGGCAGTCTTTGATTATGTGTTTCATTGTTGTCGTTAGGTACTGTCGAGCTGGTTCCACCTCATCTCATAGTGACCCTATGTACAACACTACCTGGTCCTGCGCCATGCTCACAATCCTTGTTATGCTTGAGTCAATTGTTGCAGCCACTGTGTCAATCCATCTCAGTGAGGGGCTTCCTCTTTTTAGCTGACTCTCCACTTTACCAAGCATGATGTCCTTCTCTAGGGACTGGTCCCTCCTGATAACATGTCCTAAGTATGCGAGACATAGTCTTGCCATCCTTGCTTCTAAGGAGCATTCTGGTTGCACTTCTTCCAAGATAGATTTGTTCATTCTTTTGGCAGTCCATGGTATATTCAATACTCTTAGCCAACACCACAATTCAAAGGTGTCAATTCTTCTTTGGTCTTCCTTATTCATTGTCCAGCTTTTCCACGCATATACGGTGATTGAAAACACCATACCTTTCCATAAAATATCATATTAGGTTTTTATTACTCAGCTTGTAAAGCAGGAATGAGTGAGCTTATGCATATAGTCCATTTTGGAGCAAGATTCCACTCTATCCATGGGCCTGGGAAACCAGAAAACAAGTTATCTGCTTTCAAAATACAATGGAAATAGGCATAGGAAAACCACTGCAGACATTCTAGTTCAGAAGGAAGAAAATAGAAAGAGAAAAGGCCCTACAATTTCTCTGAGACTCGGCCTGCAATCTGAGACAGGCCCTCCAACAGCAGCTTTAAGACTTGCCCGGATGCTTAAGTCCCTATGGTGAGTGTGCAAATGTTACAATTGTGTGGAAATGATGTGAAAAACAGAAGACAAGGATAGATTCAAAGGCTGGTGCAATGACCTTAGGGAAAAAAGACATAATTGGTACAAAAATTTATGTAAAGAAAGTGTTCAGCAAATATCAAGCAAGCTTTTGCCATTATATCTATCATGAGCTCTTGAATAAATACACTAAAGATAAGCTAAGCCCTGAGAATACGTTAGCAGTGCTTGAAGTTGGGGGATGTTCCAGCTTGTCGGGTGATTGAAGTAAGTCTACATCACCATCTCAAGGCCATTTAGGAATGTGGCAGCTTATTCAAAGATATGTGAAGACAGTTTTTCTTGGCCATGCAGGTACTTGTTACCCCTTTGGACTATCCAATCCACTCAGGGTCAGACTAACTCTGTTGTTCACCTGGACCTAAGTTGTTCCCTGAGATGTCTGAGTTGCCAGGCAGGTTACAATTCTGTATGCACATAAGGACAGTCTATCATCAGTCAAGGAGACCTGTGGCACAACAGTTAAGCACTTGGCTGCTAACTGAAAGGTTGGTGGTTCAAATCCACCCAGTGGCCCCATGGAAGAAAGATTGGTGATCACTTCCATAAAGATCACAGCTTAGAAAACTCTATGGGGCCATTCTGCTCCATCATATGAGGTCACTATGAGTCAAAATTGACTTAGTAACACCTAACATGAGCTTATTCAAGGGACCTACATTTTTCCTCTTGTAACACCTTGTGTGCTTTCATGGGGCTCACGTTGGAATGAAGTCTGCTCACTTTGACAGTAGACCACTCAGGAAGAAAGTCTTAGCTTCAACAGGGGCAAAATTTAAGTTCAGGAACTTAAAGCACCTTTTCAACTCAACCAATATAAGCAACTCCTGTGAGCAACTGGGCATTCCCATTCCTTTTGTAAACCATATCTGAGCAGGCCTAAAGGGATGATTTTTGTTCTAAAATATCACTGCAAGTATATGGTACTATGAATCATATAATGGTACTATGAGCTGTATAATGTTCCTTATAATTGACTTTTACTGTTCTTATTGCTTCATCACAAAGTATTTATGGTTCTACTGGCATAATTCTGTAGCTTCTTAAAAACTAAAATTTAGATTACATTTTAAAACTACATTGTTTCATTTATTTATGCCTACTATATCCATGAAAATGTATCTGTTAACTTCACAATCCCCCAAAATATAAAATGAATAATTTTGTTTTCTGTGAGTTGTTATTCATATTTCACTTAAAAACTATTTTATCTCCAGTCTATGTAGCAATCTCATCTTTATGAAAATGCCAGTCCATGACTGTAGGAAAGACAATATCTAATTTTCAGTCTACTTTTTGAAGTAAACATCTCAACCTTCTCCTGTGATTGAGGTATGGAATGTTAGTGTTGTATTGGGCTTTGATTTGTTGTCCCATTCAGACATTGATTCCATTGTTAAGACCCATCAATTTCATTTATTAAGCGTTTAGATCATCCGTGCTTACTTACCAGCTAAAACCCCAGTACCTGCTTTGACTCTTTCTCAGTTTGATTTCTGTAATGGCTTTTCTCCAGGCCCACCTTCATTTGCACAATCTAAATTTAAACCCAAGTAAAGTCACTCATGATTGTTAGGTGCTTTTCCTGCTCTCGAATCAACTCATTTTTAATTGACTCTGATTGACTGTGTGAGAACCAATTTCAATCTCACATCTCTGGGACCTGTACTCTGGATGTTTATGACAATGAAGAAACCCTCTCACAGCCTCCAGCTCCACTCCTACCCTTCCTGCCTTCCACCCAAGGCCAAAGCCAGAGCAGGGGGAAGACTTTCTCCACCAACAGTCCAGGTCAGCATTACGAACTGAATTCTGCTTATAAGATTTTAAAACACTGAACACATGTGCATGAGTTACGTGGAAAAGGGAAAATAAAAATATTAATACAGTAAAATTATACTTATGTAAACACATCAAAAATCTTTCCTCAGGAAAGACTAGAATATACAGTAAGATGTTAACAGTGGGTATATTTGGGTGATAGGACTGGTATTTTTTTCCTACTTTATTAGATCCTCGGATTGTCCCTAATAAGAATATTTTGTAATAGGGAGTTTTTTTAAAAAAAGAACAAAACAAAAAACGCCACACTGTGCTTCGCAGAGCAGTGTTACTCTCACATATGAAGAATTGCTTCTTGAGTGGATTCAACCCTGGCTCACCAGAAGGTGTGCTCGTTGTTATTGTTATTCTTGTTAGGTGCCATAAAGTCAGTTCTGACTCATAGCGACCCTGTGTACAACAGAACAAAACACTACCTGGTCCTGCGCCATCCTCAGAATCAATTGTTATGTTTGACCTCATTGTGCAGCCATTGTGTGAATCCGTCCCATTGAGGGTCTTCCTCCCTTTCGCTGACCCTCTTCTTTACCAAGCATGATGTCATTCTTCAGGGACTGATTCCTCCCGATAACACGTCCGAAGTATTTGAGATGCAGTCTCGCCATCCTTGCTTCTAAGGAGCATTCTTGTTGTACTTCTTCCAAGATAGACTTGTTCGTTCTTTTGGCAGTCCATGATATTCAATATTCTTCACCAA
>NW_004444112.1:778496-779850 GCF_000243295.1 Trichechus manatus latirostris
AAGGTGACATCTTTGCTTTTCAACACTTTAAAGAAGTCTTTTGCAGCAGATTTTCCCAGTGCAATGTGTCTTTTGATTTCTTGATTGCTGCTTCCATGCGAGTTGATTGTGGATCCAAGTAAAATGAAATATTTGACAACTTCAATCATTTCTACATTTATCATGATGTTGTTTATTGTTCCAGTTGTGAGGATTTTTATTTTCTTTATGTTGAGGTGTAATCCATACTGAAGGCTGTGGTCTTCGATTGTCATCAGTAAGTGCTTCAAATCCTCTTCACTTTCAATAAGCAAGGTTATGTCACCTCCATAACACAGGTTGTTAATGAGACTTCCTCCAATCCTGATGCCTCATTCTTCTTCATATAGTCCAGCTTCTCTGATTATTTGCTCAGCTTACAGATTGAATAGGTATAGTGAAACGATACAACCCTGACACACAACTTTCCTGACTTTAAACCACGCAGTATCCCCTTGTTCTGTTCAAATGACTGCCTCTTGATCTATGTATAGGTTTCTCATGAGCACAATTAAACGTTGTTGTTAGTTGCTATCAAATGGGCTCCGACTCATGGTGACCTTATGTACAACAACAGAACAAATTGTTGCCTGGTCCTGTGCCATCTTCACGATCGTTGGTATGTTTGAGTCCATTGTTTTGACTGTTGTGTCAATCCATCTCATGGAGGGTTTCCCTCATTTTCACTGACCCTCTACTTTACCAACCATGATGTCCTTTTCTAGAGATTGCTTTCTCCTGATGACATGTCTAAAGTAAGCAAGACAAAGTCTCGCCATCCCCACTTCTATGAAGAAATCTGGTCATATTTCTTCTAACACAGATTTGTTATTCTTCTGGCAGTCCACAGTGTATTTAATATTCTTCACCAACAGCACTGTTTGAATGCATTAGTTCTAGCAGCACCTATTTCCCATCTGGGACAAGTCACTCCTCCTTGCTTCTAGGGAAAGCGTCAGTCCCCTTGGAAACAGGCCATGACCTCGGCCTTTCTCCAGGCTCTCTCTGGTACACCAACCTCTCCTTCCCTTGACTTCTGCCATATTCCACCCTGCCGTCAGCTCCCAGGTGGTTCCCACCAGCCTAGTTTCCTGCCTTCACCCAGGAGAAGCTCTGGAGACACAGATCGTGGTCTCGTTGCAAAGTAAGCATGAGCAGCACAGATGTTGGTCCCCAGAAGAGAGAGAGCATGCAGACCTATGATCTCATGGAGGCCACACAGAACCTACCAATGCATAGGACTAAGAAGCCTTTTGGAACAGGGCCACCCCTCAGAAACATCCACCCTGGACTGCATAAGGGCAGGCCAGTATCCTGTGGGGTGGCCAAGTTGGGG
>NW_004444112.1:780404-782133 GCF_000243295.1 Trichechus manatus latirostris
AGTCACCGAGGGAGTCAGCCCCCTGACTCCCTGCTCAGTGCTTCTACCAGTGAGGGAAATCGCCTCTTCCTTAGAATTACCCTCTGCCTGTGATGCCCTCCTCCTTTCTAAAACCACTTGGGCCCTTAACCTCTGCCTGTCCTTGGACTTTATCTTTCAATAGTCTCTTCCATGTCTTTTATTCCCATCCTTCTCTCTCTCTGGGCAGCCCTCACTGCCTGTGAGCTGCCGTCCCTCTGCCAACAAGCATTTCTGCCATGGGCCTTGTAGTTGCTACCATATATATGAAAGCTGGTTTGTTTGCTATTTACTGCCAAGCTTCTCAAGCATTGTCTCTTCTTGATCTATTTCCTCACCACCAACTCTCTACTTAACCTTACAATCTGCTTTCATTCTCATAACTTCATAAAAACTGCTTTCTTAAAAATATCCAATGGCTTCCAACTGCCAAGTCTAACTGAATGCTCTCAGTTCACACTTCCTTGACTTTTTTGCAATAGTTGGCATTCCTGAGAAACGCCTAGAGTTTTGAAGTTTGTCGTATCCTTGTCTTTGGTAGTCCTGACCTCTCCTATTTCTTTCCTATCTGTGATGGTTTCTTGTCTGTGTTACTCATTGGCTTCTGTTTCTTCTTGTGCTCTCTAAATGCTTTGTGTTGACCCTATTTCCTCCTCTCTGTACTCTCACCCTTATGGATCTCAACCACTCTCCTGAAGTGATGATGTTTCCAAGCAGTATGCCAACTCAGTTAGCAACGTTTGTAAGGATGACACAGGACTTGGCAGTGTTCCCTTCTGTTGTACGTAGGGTCACTGTGAGTCAGAAATGACTCAACAGCACCCAACAACAATAACAATGCCAATACATTACATTATCTAATTCTCTCAACAACACTAGGAAACAAGTGCTGTTTTTAATCCCATCTGACAGATGAGGAACCTGAGGCTTAAGTCAGGAATAGAAGCTGTGAAGTTGACACACAGCAGAATAAGGATTCAAATCCAGGTTAGCCTGATTCCAGAATAGGTGGTATAAACCAGGTCCCGCCTTTGCCTACTGAAGACAGTCTCCACAGCTAAGCCCTGAGCCTGTCTGGGCCTTCATCCAGCTGGGTCTCTACTTTTGCATCTGAATATATTCATACGCACAGCACTGTTTTTCCCCCGACAAGTTCTTTTCTTCCTTTCTTCAGGGATATTCTCCTCTCATTTTCTGTTTCTCAGAATTGTACATATCCTTCAAAACCTAGATAAATATCATTTTCATAAAGACTCTTGAATCTAGAAATCAGAAGACAGAGGTTTCTCCACTGAGTGCCAATACTATTTAGAACCTCCCTGTGGCACTCTTCTCATTTTGTTGTTGTCGTTGTTAGATGCCATTGAGTCCATTTCGATTCATAGCAACCCTATAGGACACAGAACTGTCCCATAGGGTTTTCTAGGCTGTAATATTTACAAGAGCAAATCACCAGGTCTTTCTCTTGCAAAGCCACTGGGTGGATTCAAACCCCCAACCTTTCAGTTAGCAGCTGAGCATTTAACCATTGTGCCACAAGGGCTTCTTGTTTTCATTTTACATGATATGTGTTATTTCTTTAAGTGCCACACCGCCTCTGCTATAATATCAACTTTTTGGAAAAGCAGAGCTTGCCTGCTACATTTTTGTGTTCCCCATAGCACCTAGTATACTGTGGGTATTCAATATTTTTTAAATGAATAACTCAAAA
>NW_004444112.1:783030-794122 GCF_000243295.1 Trichechus manatus latirostris
ACCAACCCCAAACCCAGTAATGAGGTTCCTTGGACACACTGCTTCACCCCCTGGGTGTTATCGCTAAGATGGAACTGTAAAATAGGGTGGCCACACCCACTTGGCCAGATTGCTGGGAAGAGTAAATGGGTGAGCATGTGTGAAAACGTCTAACAGATCACATTCAGAAATGATACCTATCTTCCTTTCCTCCTTCTCCTTGTATTTAACTCTTTTAATCTCTTTGGCAAAGGCAAATCATTTAACCTTTCTGATTTTCAGTTTCTTTGTATTTAAAATGGAAACAATAATAATATCACTTGTTATATACATATTACAAGATTTGTTTTTAGTTAAAATTAACTACTGTATGTAAAACTGCTTTATAAACCAGCAAAGGCTACACAAATACTGCTTCTTATTTGTCTTCCACTAGTCACATCTCCTTTGTCTATTTCTAAAACGTTATTCCAGTGTATCCTTGTATGTATGAATATGAGGCAATATTCAGTACCAATTTAAATATGGATTCTACTTTGCATTCACTAAGACTGGGAAGCAATCAATCTCTTTATTATTAGTATGTATGCTAAGCACTAAGTGTGAAATGAACTCTCTTCTCCAAAAAAATCCCTATAACTACTTGATAAGACAAATTCAATTTCTAAGTAAAGAGAAAAACTTTGCTTAGAAATTGAGTCAACTGTCTGTGTAGCTCATGTTTGTGACAGAATTTGGGGTGTGAAAATGACAAAAATAAAAACAAACAAAAAAACTCACACACAACTGTATTTTCACATAAACATTTGATGTACTATTGGATCAGTACAGGTTTTTTGTGTGTGAAATGATTAAATGGTATGGTTGAGACACTGAGGAGGTATTACCATTTTCTTACATCTTCTGAAACTAAGTAAAAAGAAAATTTATTTTTAACCTCAATAATCATTAATTTTACTCCAGTATGTATAAAGGGATGTGTTACAAGTTTTGTACTATCCAAATGGTCCCTCATAAGAACAGCATTTATTTTTCCTTTTTAAATAGCTGAAATAGCCAGTTTGATTTTATTAGTGATAAGCCCAATTGTGTTCAATCTAACTGGTTAATATAAGTGCCAAGCAAAACCTGGTCTCTTTTGTTCTTCTTTATATTCCCAGAGCTTTTCTCAGTGTCTGGTAGCATGTAAATATTTATTGAATAAAGGAATGAAAAATTAAATGAATGATTTTAATCCAGTCTAGCTTTTCCCTGGTTTGAGATCATCTTATTTTTTATCCCTGCATATCGATTCCCACGTATTCATCTTCTTCTGACTAGTAAGTTGTAGGTGTATATGGTGGTTGGGCTACTTTACTTTTGCTTCTTCTTGGAAACTTTACTGCTGAGGTTATCAGTATTCAATTTAATTGCTGTACTTCCTTAACTATACATTTAAAAATAATAAATTTGCTTAAAAAAGGCAAAAATCTAAATTAAAATGAAAGACTATAACAAAGTTATGTGATTATCTAAATGGTAATAAAAATAAATAGGAAAAAAATCCCTTAAAATAAAGCAATTATTGGTGAAGGGTAAGACAGTACACAATACTGGGGAAGCCAGCACAACTTGTACAAGGAAAGGTCGTGGAAGTTCCATAGACACATCCAAACTCCCTGAGGGACCGAATTGCTGGGCAGAGGGCTGTGGGGACCATGGTCACAGGGAACATCTAGCTCAACTGGCATAACACAGTTTATAAAGAAAATGTTCTACATTCTACCTTGGTGAGTAGTGTCTGGGGTCGTAAAGGCCTATGAGCACCCATCTAAGATACTCCACTGGTCTCACCCCTTCGGGAACAAGAGAGAATGAAGGAAACAAGATACAAGGAAAAGATTATTCCAAAGGACTAACAGACCACAACTACCACGGCCTCCACCAGACTGAGTCCAGTACAACCAGATGGTGCCCGGCTACCACCATTGACTGCTCTGACCAGGATCACAACAGAGGGTCTCGGACAGAGCTGGAGAAAAATGTAGAACAAAATTCTAACTCACAAAGAAAGACCAGACTTACTGGCCTGACAGAGACTGGAGAAACCCCGAGAGTATGGCCCCCAGACACCATTTTAGCTCAGTAATGAAGTCTCTCGCAAGGTTCACCCTTCAACCAAAGATTAGAGAGCCCCATAAAACAAAACGAGACTAATGGGGCACAACAGTCCAGGGACAAGGACTAGACGGCAGGAGGGGACAGGTAAGCTGGTATTAAGGAACTCAAGGTTGAGAAGGGACAATGTTGACATGTCATGGGGCTGTTAACCATTGTTATAAAACAATATGTGTACCAACTGTTTAATGAGAAACTATTTGTTCTGTAAACCTTCATCTAAAGTACAATAAAAAAATTAAAATTAAAAAAATAAATAAAACAATTGTTCTAAAGAAAAATATTTGGGCAACGGGTGTGAATGAAAAGGAGAAATATTTGGAGTGAGAAGAAGGAAAACATTAGTTTGTGATTATAATTTATCAAATGGGAGAAATAGAATATTTTACAATTTGAGCAATAGATAAGAAACATTCTCATTAAAATGAAACACAATTAAACATGTTTTAATGTGTTTTTACATGTTAAGATGTGTTAGGTCATATCCTTAAATTTAAGAGAAATTGGAAGATAGCCCATGTAAGTACCTGTAGATGAATCCTTTCCAGCACAGATGAATACCTAAGTGTAACGGGAATAGGAAGTTCTCCGTGCTCCTTAACTCTCTACTCTCTAAAACATACACGCATTTTCCACTGAGGCTTGGCATGGATTCTATCCAAAAGAGAGTAGCTCTCCTCTACTCAAGCACTCGTCACACACACGGGATTCTAGAACTTTCTTTTTCATTATTTTAAAAGTAGAAGAATGTTGGAGCCAAGGGGCAAGAGTAGGATTGAAAACCTTAAAAAGAAAAAGGCATTGTCCTCAAACTCCTTTCTGGTCCACTCAACGCCGTACTCCCTCATTGAGCTCATAGCCCAGGAACAGGAGAACAGAGGGTGCAGTTCGCAGAGAGGCAAGGATGCAAATTCCAGTGGAGTGAGGACTGGCCAGGCAGCCATGGGCCCAAGTTATGGCCCAGGCTCCTTGGCAGTCCTATTCTGGCACAATGTCATCTCCTTTCTCAACCCCAGGCTCCTCATCTACAATGAAAATGGCCAAGCTGAAACATTCTTGAGATTTCTGTAAGCCATAAGAGCAAGGATCCTGTGGATCTTTCCACTATGGACTGCAAAATGGAATGCCTTTCCCTCCCTTTGAATGGCTCATTTTTAATCATCCTTTAAGACTTACCTCACAAAATACAAACTGGATTAAGTGCCCCCTCCATCTACAGTTCATAGATAACCCTTCTGCTTGCCTCTGCTAACACCTACCATGGCATCTTTTATTTATTTGTTTACAATACCAAACTCCAATTAAATGCAGACTCCAAGATGACATGATCTGGCCTCACTCTCAATGCCTATTTCCAGGGCTTAGCCCAATGCCCAGAACATAGTAGGTGCTCAGTAAACACTCACTGCATGAAGAAAAATATAGGAAGTGTTGTACATGCCTTTCTATCCAACTCTAAGTACAGTACCTGGAATGATATGTTCTCACAAATATATGCCATTAATATTCTGAGTTGAGGAGGTGCTTTCTTGGGATTTTTCCATTTCACGTATGTCTGAATCTGTATGCCCTGAAAAGGTCTATGGTTAGGTGCCTCAAAGTATTTGGGGTACCAAGACACTTCATCATACAAACTACAATAATATTGAATTTTAATTTCAGAGTTGGAAAGTGTTTTATAATAAGCTATAAGAGAATAGTTGGAAAATTTGGTAGAAGAGAAAAAAAATTAAATATTATAATGAGGATATTTGAGGAAATCAACTTGCAATTGAATACATTACAGTGAACCAAAGAACAATATGGCTACTCTTTATTCTAATAAATTTCCTTTGGACAACTAGTTTGGACAAGTATATGCATATACAAAAGTGAGACACAGTTCTTAGTTCTCTCAAGATATTGACAGAGAAAGACGAAATTATATTCAGCACTTATTTGAACCATTATTGTAGTTGTCACTTTCTATTCTAATAAGAATTGTGCTATCTTTGTATTTTGACAGTTTTTTTTTTCCTACCTTGTAATCAATAAGTACAGAATGAGGCTATATAGAGTTTTTCAGACATACTCTTATGTACATAGACAAAGTTGTATCTATAAATTTGATTTTATAATGAAGCTTGTGGTCAAATACAACTTCTAATGAAAAATATTAAGGAGTCCTTGTGACACAATGTTTAAGCTCTCAGCTGCTAACCAAAAGGTTGGTGGTTTGAACCCACCAGCCACTCCACAGAAGAAAAGACCTGGTGATCTGCTCCTGTAAAGTATATGGCCTAGGAAATCCTATGGGGCAGCTCTACTCTGTCCTATAGGGTTACTATGAGTCAGAATTAATTCAATGGCACACAGCAACAACAGTGAAGAATAATACACCTGCCTTAAAAGCAAATCTATCCAAATGAATACTTCATTGTATCTTAAAGTTTATCCTAAGAAAGGATTCATTTTGGACGCTGATTTTTTTTAAAGCCCACCTATGAGAAATTTAGAATAAAAGAAGAAAGAAAAGGGAGGGAGAAAAATGGAAGGAAGAAAGCAAAGAGGGAGCCAAGGAGGCAGAGAGAAGTGAAGAAGAAAAACAGAACTAAATTTGTCATGTGCACCAAAGACAAAGTTACTTGGCATATTAACCCAAAAAACCAAACTCATTGCTGTCAAGTCGATTCCAACTCATAGCGACCCTAAAGGACAGAGTAGAGCTGCCCTATAGGGTTTCCAAGGAGTGCCTGGTGGACTCAAACTGCCATCCTTTTGGTTAGCAGCCATAGCTCTTAACCACTATGCCACCAGGGTTTCCAAGAATGTTTAATTTGGATTACCAAAGAGTTTTTAAAAACAAGTCATAAAAACTAATTTCTTTTTTCTAAATAATATGAAGAAAGAGTAATGAAACACACCTATGGTCCTCCAAACTATCTGAGACTGTAAAAACTCAGAAACAAATGCCCGAACAAACTCTGAAAATTTTTGTGAAACGTAATCTTTACTAAAACCATTATCACAAGTTTTCCACGTTTGCAGGCTTCTGTCATTCTTGCTACCTTTCCAGTATTTGCCTCTTATTTTGCAAGATGGTCACAAATATCAGATTATGCCAAATACTGTGTTTCAGATTCTTAGACTGAGCATTGACCCAACTACTCTCATCAAAATGGCCCATTGTGTCAGCTCCACCACGTAACTGCCTGCCTGGAGCAGGTAGAAGCCCCTAAGATGACAAGGTAGGCTCTCAGGTGGATCCGAGACTTAATGTGGCCTTTCCAGTGGAGGGCACACTAATGTGAATTCCTTCAGGATTATTCTAGGTCCCTGCAAGACAGATCTATTACATCATCCGAGGGGCGGGGGGCGGGGGAGGTACGCTATACTAGACAGGCTGATCACTGGTCTTCAGAATCTCATTCATCTCTATCTTCTACGACCCATAAAACACTCAGAATTGCCCTGTATTTTATATTACTTCTTTCAGAAGATGGAATGGTGACAGAGTGGACAGTGACAGTTTGGGAAATATATTCTAAAGAAGACTGAGAATCTGGATGACCTCAAAAACCCCACAAATGCAATCATTACTCTTCGGAAAAAACATCAGCTGAGTAAATAAGTGACTTGCTACGTTTGAGTGGTTACCAAATGATTTTTATGGAGTGTAAAGGCTACTTCCGAGAAGAATGGGAACTGATCCTCACCCAACTCTCAGTCTAGTTTGTATTTGATGGAGATAATGTGAAGTACTTTAAATCAACAGGAGCACTTTAAAAATATATAATTGTATTTAAACAAGTGGATGCTTCACCATTCTGGGCAAAGGGACACAGTAGTGGGAAAACCTTAAGAGTAGTATAAAATAGACTACAGAAGAAAAGCTCATGGCTTTGTCCAAACTGCAGACCCCGGCTGCCTGGTGGTATTACCTGTACATAAGAAGCCAAAGAAAATCATTTCAAGTGTTGTGATTCACGAAATATGTTGCCTTTTTCCAGACTTCTCAAGTCCTGGTTTGTTTGTAACAAACATCTTGATTAAAACCAGGCTAGCTCCTATTGTTGTACCTTGAGTTATTTTTAGCTTTTCATTGATAAAAACTGCAGCGCCATAGATAGACCTCTTTGCACACAGCTCTGATAGTTACTTTAATACCAGGGCTTCAAACCAGTTCACTCTGGTTCATCCTGCTGAGGGTTTGCATTCCCACCCCAGACATACTGAATCAGAATCCACATTTTAAAAAGATCCCCAGGTGATTCTTAAGTATAATAAATTTTGAGGATCACTGCCCTACTAGTGGTTCTCAGAATTGGTCCCTAACCAGCAGCATTAGCATCCCTGAGAACTTGTTAGAAATGCAAATTCTCACAAGGGGTTCAAACCAGAACAAACCATTTCGAAGCCCTGTTTTATATGGTTTTCTAGAAGTGGAATACAGGTCAAATAACCATTAGCCACATGTGGTCATTTAAGTTTAAATAAATTAAAACTAGATAATATTAAAATTGCCTTCATCTGTCACAGGGCCACATTTCTGGTGGTCTACGTTTCCATCGGAAACCCTGGTGGTGGAGTGGTTAAGGGTTCGGCTGCTAACCAAAAGGTCGGCAGTTTGAATCCACCAGGGGCTCCTTGGAAACCCTACAGGGCAGTTCTACTCTGTCCTATAGGGTCACTATGAGTCGGAATCAACTCGAAGCCAATGGGTTTTTATGTTTCCATCATTGTAGATAGGACATTGGACAGGTTGTATACACATGGCCCTGCAGTGGGATTCACAACTGGGAGCAATGGTGCACCCAGGGGACACTGGGCAGTGCCTGGAGACATTTCTGGTTGGGACAACTGTGGCAGGGGGTGCTATTGGCATCCAGTGGGTGGAGGAGAGAGATGCTGCTCAACATCATATAACGTATAGGATGGCCCACCACAGAGAATGATCCTGCCCAAGTGTCAGGTACAGAGGCTGAGAAATGTGGTTTTCATTGCCTCCACCAATATATAAAAACAACCCAATGTTTTACCAATAAGAGTTATTTTGGCGTTTTGAAAAACCATTCTTTCTATTCCTAGTATGAGGATCCTTGATAGTGCAGTGGTTAAAGCACTCAGCTGCTAACCAAAAGGTTGGTGGTTCAAAACTACCAGTGGCTCCATAGGAGGAATATGTGGCAGTCTGCTTCTGTAAAGAATTACAGCCCTGGAAACCCTATGGGGCAGTTCTACTCTGTCCTACAGCGTCACTATAGGACCGCTATGAGTTGGAATTGACTCTACGGCAGTAGGTTTGTTTGTTTGAGTTTTATTCCTAGTATCTATTTCTACATATCATTCCATTCCTAGTGTACCAAGAATCATTAAGAACAATGCATGTTGAATTGTGTTAGTATCTACTGAGATGTTTACAGAGTTTTCCAATTTGAACTTTTGATGTGAAAATCGCATTAACCAATTTCTTGATTTTGAACAAACCTTGCATTCCTGAAATAAAAATGGATCATAGTCTATTTTCCACTTAATATACTGCTGGATTTTTGTTCTCTCCTATTTGATTTTCGCAGTCCATAAATGAAATTGACCTATGGGTTCCTTGTTTAGTGTGTTTGTCAGATTTTGCAAACAGAGTCGCATTGGCTTTGTAAACTGAATTAGGAAAAAAAATACCCACATTTTCTTTTCTCTGGAAAAAATAGAAAGAGAAATATGTGTTTCTTCAAAGTTTAAAATAATTGCCTTAATAGTGTCCAGTAAAATATGGCAGGATGAGATATGCCACCTAAACAACCCCACCTCAGGCCACATGCCAGTGCTGGGAGCTGTGTCTCTGAACATATGGAGGAAGATCGGTACTGATCTGTGTGTCTGGTATTTGTGTCCACTGGAAGAAGAAGGTGTCGATGGGCCACAAAGAGAGGACATGGCCCTCACCTCCTCGTTTCTCGTCACTGAAAACCCTGTGTTTGTGAGGTAGAGAAACACCACAGTCTCAGAGGCCTCTTCCTCCTTACTGTCTCTCTGACCCTAGTATTCAGTCTCACAGTCCCTTCCTTGCTTGGGTTCAAAAGCGTCCCCTGAGCCCAGTAGATGCCAGCAAACGGGGCTTGTCCCCTTTGCAGTTGCAAAGTTGCAACTCTCCCTTCTCCCTTTGGTGTGCCCTCATCAGCGGTCAGACAGAAAGTTGTAAAAGAGCAAATCAGTCACCATCTTACACTGGAAGATAAGCTTTATTTCAGCCTAATTTGGCTTCCCTTCCTTTGTGTTCTAATGCACTTCATTGCAGCCTTTTTTCTATTACCTACCCGGCAATTTTTATTCCTTTTTTTCTCTCATATTAGTCCCACATTATTGATTTCTCTTTCTTCGAGCTCCAGTACCCACTTATAGCCGTTACCACTCAGAAAATCACTGAAGCAAAAGGAACATATAATTCAAACCCTTCATATTATAAACAAAGAAATTGGTGCTTTGGAGTGGTTTAGTTATTTGCTAAAGATCACAAACCAGTCTCGTCAGTCCCAGGCCTCTAACCATCCAGCTCATTGCTGCTCTTCTAAAGGCTGAAGTTTCCATTTTGGTACTTAACCTTATATTATTTTGTATCGATGCATGATTTTAAGGGTAATATTAATTTTCACATCTGCATGGAATTTTACAATTTAAATCTAATGTGCAGATACATATATAGAGAGAGAGACAGTTAAAAAATAATGCTTGCAATTCTCTGAAGTGCAGAGACACTTTGAAGATGAGGAAAAAGCAGCTCTAATAGGTTAAATGATTTTTCAAAAGTCAAACAGTTATTATGTGAAGGAATACTCCTACCTTCTAGCCCTTACTTCCAAAAACCTCAGCCAGACGGTAAAGCAACCGGAAGTGGGCCCATATTTTACGTCTGTTGAATCTCTTCTTCATGACCATTCAACCAAGGTACACATACAAGGCACTAAAAGTAAAAAACAAAAACATACAACATGAACCAGTAGTTCAGAGTCTTTAATCTGATATGCACCTGTTACTTTTTAAAGACAATCAATGTCCTTATTTTCCCTCATTCTCTTCTGCATCACCGTCTATTGCATTTCTCTATTTTTGCAGTAAAGAAAGACGGTGCTTTTCAATTCTGCTCTTGGGAATACTCTAATATGCAATGACCAAACTGCTTTTCAGCCATCACTTGTGCTACAATGAGAAACAGTGCCGTCACAAGGATATTTTACTGGGAGCTGATGAGAAAAAGTATGCATTCTTCAGCTGTCACAGAGGAGAAGGATTCACGCTACCCCATGTCAGGGACCTGTCCTCCACGTTGTGGGGGACATGACTACAGGAGGCAAGGTGAAAGGAGAGATATGCTGTGTACTGTAAGTAGCAGTCTAGGGGGCGCGTCAGTGGGGAACACTTGATACTTCAGAACCAATGTTGATTCCTCCAGCCATCGATGAAAATGACATGGTGAAAGGTGATATCCACTAATCCAGTGAGTTTAAATAATTGATACAGCATGGACATGTATTTTTGTTTCTTGGGACTTTCCAGTTTGTTTGCATGAAGAGATAGCTTTTAAAGTGCTTTCTCAGTACAGTTAACTCACAAGCTCCTGAAACATCTTATACTACAAGAAATTATGCAACTGAATGTGAAGAAAAGTCCATGATCCAGCTCAGAAGCCCAAAATATGTAATTTTTATTATTTCTTACACAACTGGCCAAACACACTCCAATCCATTTCCCCTGCCTTCTGCCTCTCATTTGTTGTTAGTTGTCATCCAGTCAGTTCTGACTCATGGTGACTTCGTGTGTGCAGAGTACAACTACTCCACAGGATTCTGTGACCTTTCAGAAGCAGATCTCCAGGCACATTCCCACCTGAATGACTCATTCACTTCCATGAATTTAATTTTTACCTCAGGTTATTGTTGGTGTTGGTATTGGTGTTGGGTGCCATCAAGTTGATTCCAACTCATAATGACCCTATGGGACAGAGTAGAAGTGCCCTATAGGGTTTTCTAAGCTGTAAGCTTTATGGGAGAGGATCATGATTGAAAATATCATGGCTTGGGTCAGGCACACCTTAGTCCTCAAAGTGACATTTTTGGTTTTTAATACTTGAAAGAGGTCTTTCGCAGCAGATTTGCCCAAAGGCAATACGTTCTTTGATTTCCTGACTGCTGCTTACATGGGCATTGACTGTGGATCCAAATAAAACGAAATCCTTGACAATGTCGTTTATTTCTCCATTTATCATGATGTTGCTTATTGGTCCAGTTGTGAGGATCTTTGTTTTCTTCATTTGAGATGTAATCTATACTGAAGGCTGTAGTCTTTGATCTCTATCAATAAGTGCTTCAAGTCCTCTTTGCTTTCAGCAAACAAAGTTGTGTCATCTGCATAATGCAGGTTGTTAATGAGTCTTCCACCAATCCTGATGCTACATTCTTCTTCATATAGTCCAGCTTCTCTGATTATTTGCTCAGCATACAGATTGAATAGGTATAGTGAAGGGATACAACCCTGACACACACCCTTCTTGATTTTAAACTATTCAGCATCCCCTTGCTACGTTGGAATGACTGCCTCTTGGTCTATGTACAGGTTCCTCATGGGAATAATTAACTGTTTTGGAATTCCTATTCTTCCTAATGTTATCCATAATTTGTTATGATCCACACAGCCGAATGTCTTTGTATAGTCAATAAAACACAGGTAAATATCTTTTTAGTATTCTCTACTTTCAGCCAAGATCCACCAGACATCAGCAGTGATATCCCTCGTTCCATGTCTTCTTCTGAATCCAGCTTGAATTTCTGGCAGTTCCCTGTTGATGTACTGCTGCAACCACTTTTCAATGATCTTCAGTAAAATTTTACTTGCATGTGATATTAATGATATTTTTCAATAATTTCTGCATTCTGTTGGTTCACTTTTCTTTGGAATGGGCACAAATATGTATCTCTTCCAGTCG
>NW_004444112.1:794230-820438 GCF_000243295.1 Trichechus manatus latirostris
TTTTTTTTTTTTTGCCATGCCTTCAGTGTAGCTTGGACTTCTTCCTTCAGTACCATTGGTTCTTGATCATATGCTACTCCCTGAAATGGTTGAATGCGGACCAGTTGTTTTTGGTACAGTAACTCTGTGTATTCCTTCCATCTTCTTTTGATGCTTCCTGAATTGCTTAGTATTTTCCCCATAGAATCCTTCAAAATTGCAGCTCGACGCTTGAATTTTTTCTTCAGTTTTTTCAGTTTTCTAACTCCAGGTCTTTGCATGTTTCATTATAATATTTGACTTTGTCTTCTTGAGTTGCCTTTGAAATCTTCTTTTCAGCTCTTTTACCTCATAATTTCTTCCATTTGCTTTAGCTACTCTATGTTCAAGAGCAAGTTTCAGTCTCTTCTCACATCCATTTTGGTCTTTTCTTTCTTTCCTGTCTTTTTAACGACCTTTTGTTTTCTTCATGTATGATGTCTTTGATTTCCAGGAATTAAATAGACTGCATCTGTGGAAAAAGACGATGGAAAAGCTCAACATGATCTGTTAGAACAAGGTCAGGGCCAACTGTGAAACAGATCATCAATTGCTCCTATGCAAGTTCAAGTTCAAGCTGAAGAAAATTAAAACAAGTCCACGAGAGCCAAAGTACAACCTTGAGTATATCCCACCTGAATTATGAGACCATCTCAAAGATAGATTTGACGCATTGAACACTAATGACCAAAGAACACATGAACTGTGGGAAGACATCAAGGACATCATACATGACGAATGCAAAAGGTCATTAAAAAGACAGGAAAGAAAGAAAAGACCAAAATGGATGTCAGAAGAGAGTCTGAAATTTGCTCTTGTATGTAGAGTAGCCAAAGTGAATGGAAGACAAAAGACTAGTATCTGTAATATGTAAAAAGAACTCTCTAAACTCAATATTAAGAAAAAAAGAAACAATTCAATTAGAAACTGGGCAAAGTACATGAACAGATATTTCACGGAAGAAGATATAAAAATGGCAAATAAGCACATGAAAAGATTTTCAACATCATTATCCATTAGAGAATTTAAAATTAAAGCCACAATGAGGTATCACTACACACCTATCAACATGGCTAAAATATATATTGACAACACCAAATGCTGTCAAGGATGGGGAAAAACTAGATTTCTCATACATTGCTAGTGAAACTATAAAATAGTGCAGTCACTCTGGGAAACAGTTTGTCAATTTCTTACAAAATTAAGCATGGAAGTACCATAGAGCCCAGCAATTGCACCCTTGGGCATTTATTCCACAGAAATGGAGGTTTGTGGTCACACAAAAACCTGTACGTGGATATTTGTAGCCGTGTTATTTGTAACAGCTCAAATCTGGAAGCAGCCCAGGTGTCCTTCAGCAGGTGAAGGGAGAAACAAACTATGGCACACACACCATGGAACAGTATTCAGCAATAACAAGGAAAAAAGTATCCATACGCGCAACAATGTGGATGAATCTCCAGGGAGCTACGCAAAAAGGAAAAAAGCCAACCTCAAAAGGTTACGTACTTTATGATTCCATTTGTACAACATTCTTGAAATGAAAAAATTAAAGAGTCAGAGAACAGATGAGTCACTGCCAGGGCTTGGGTTTGGGTGGGTGGGGTTGGAAGAGAGCAAGCTGTAAAAGGGCCACGTGACAGATTCTATGGGGATGGAATGTTCCATATCTTGATGTATCAATGTCTTCTTCCTGGTTGGGATGTTGTACATAGTTTCACAAGATGTTACCATGGGGAAACTGGGTTAAGGGCACAGGAGATCTCTTTGTGTTACTTCTTAAAAGTGATAGTGAATGTACAATTATCTCCCAAAAAAAGTTTAATTAAAAAAATTCTACTGATGATTGGGCGTTGGGTCAATTCATCAAAGATTAATTTGCCTTAAACCAATTTGGGGAATAGCAAGGCATTGATAAACCAATTCGCAGATTCAAACACATCTCTGAAAGTCAATTGGCAGAATCGCAATCTGCTGATAGATCAATTTACCAAATGATCTATTCGCCAACACACATTGCTATCAAGTACTTACAAAGGGTATAGCATTTTGACTTATACAGAAGCTGCCCAATGATGCCTTGCATTTTAGGGAATGACAATTTCTAGTTTGAAAATTTCCAAAATGTGGAGGATTTTATTCTTTCAAAAATGCATGGGTTAGTTTTTCTCTTCCAAGACATTTTAACTTCAATCTGTTGCTTTTTTTTGCTACTATTAATTTAGGAATTTATTTTCTGGAGTGGGGAGAGAAGGGGGTATATGTACCAGGAAGGCAAAAGAATTTCTGCCTGAGAATCCTTGGGATGCTGATGTGTCTGTGCCCAGGACACAACACGCACAGACTTGCCCCACTTTTTCTCCCCTCTACCTGACATGTGATTCCCCGAAATACAAACATGGTTTTGCATTGCTTAAGTCAGCCTGGCAAGTGACGAAAGGGATAAGCAAATCTGTACTTCTGGCCAGAGGAGAAGACACACTCAGGAGACTGTTAGAGTTGATGGCTGAGCAGTAGGTGGGCCCTGAGTACAAGCTGAGGGTCTGCATTTAAGCCTGCAGGCCGGAGCCTCACAGGCAACCTTTGCAAAATCTGCGTGTCCAGGTCTCACGGGAGATTCTGAAACCTTCTCTAAACCTTGGGGCTCTGGTGGTGCAGTGGTTAAGAGCTCAGGTGCTAACCAAAAGTTCGACAGTGCAAATCCACAGGCCACTCCTTAAAAATTCTATGGGGCAGGTCTACACTGTCCTAGAGGGTATGAATTGGAATCAACTTGACAGCAACTGGTTTTCTCTAAACCTTCAAACAAACCTATAAATCTTTCAAACAATCTAATGAGCAGCCCCAAACAAAAACCACTATGATAGGCAAAGAACTGCAGGGGAAGATTTTGATCAAGGAGAACCTGCACAAAGCAGTTCTGTGATTAATTTGACAGCTGTATGTAGGATCTGCTGGAATGGGATGTTCTGGACACAGAGAAACAGTTAGGAGACTTTTGCAACAACCCGTGTAGGAAGTGATGGCCATGAGGGTATACAAAGCCGGATCCATTCACAAGGCATTAGAAGAGCTGAGGCCAGGGTGTGACTGCCAAGGAGAAGCATGAGATAATGAAGATGGCATTTTTGGATGTAGTGTTTGGGAAAGCCATTAGTGGAAAAGGCAAGGAAAAGAGCAGGGTCTATGAGCTACATCCATTAGGGTCTTAACATGAATTGGTACAGACTCAGAATTAGATCATGATGCTGGAAAGACACAGAGCAGTGTGGCACCCAGCTGGTGAGCCCGGGGCTTACTGCCACCCAAGGCCATGGGCAAGGCAGGAGCATAGCTGCCGTCAGCAGAGGCTATGTGGGAGGGCTGGTCAGGGGTGGCTGCCCCAGGCCACCAGCAGGCAGGAAGCAGGGACAGATGCCCAGCCGGCCTCTCTCTCCATCAGGGACCCAATCAGGAGCCACAAGAAGGAATCAGTCAGGCCAGCCAACCGGAGAGGAAGGCCTGGCGCACAGGGTTCAGGCTGGACTGGGAGCTTGTGTCTGTCCATGTAATAGGCTGTGCTGGCGGCGAGCCCACTTCAGACCCCACACGATGGCACTGGGGTCTCCATGTGGGAGCATCTCCTGACATGAAATCTCCTCATTCGTCTTTGTGTAGACTTTGTTTGTGGGCACAGGATGAATAAGCCCCTCTGACGGCTTCCCGGCCTCATCCCAAGCTGCAGCAGAGACACCAGGCTGAGTGCTTGGCTGCCAGGAGGGGCCGGAGGGGCAGCCTGGTGGCCCAGCAGCACCACCTGGCCTGGGCCCTTGAGTGCAGCTCCTTTTCTTCCAGAAGAGCCTCCAGAGCCCAGAGCAGAGAGCCAGCCCATCCTTTACTCTCTCTGGGAGGAAACTATATATTTCTCTTTACAACAACTCCCCCCCTCCTGCCCTTCCTCTTTGAGCCCTTTCAGCCATGCAGATGAAGGTGCCAAATTACCCAGAGAGGAACCAGCTTGAGAACCACTTTGCTTTCATTTCTGCTCTCCTAGCAATGCCCACATTTCACTTTCATACCGGGAAAAGTCATTTTCCTGATATAACTCAGCAAATGGCTTTGGCAGCCGAGAACAGCCACCTTTTCTCTGAGTCATAAAACCCTCCAAAGCTCAGCGGGGGATTCTGCATCCAGATTGTGAGCAGAGAACCAAGTAGCGAGGACTGGTGGGTGTCCTCACTTTGTTGTGTTGGGTCCACAGCCATCTCAATAGCAACTCTCGCCCTTCCAGAGGTCTCCGTGAGCCCAGGTCACAAGTCATTGTGATGTGTTTCCTGGCCGTGTCTTCCTATCTTGGCAAAAATGAACCCACACATTTGTGTTTTGAACTGTGTTATCATAGCACATTAACATATAATGTCTGTCCAAAACAAGATGAAAATATGCTTTTAAATAATGGCATTTCCAAACCACTGTGGAATGGATTTGAACTGTTTATGCACTGTCAGAATGGGGAGTTCTCCTAAAGAACAAGGAAGGGGCCGAAAACACCCCTTTCATGTTCACTGTCCTCTTCATACTCACTCAGCATATTTCTTTAATGTTTTTTTATTGTTCTTTCTTCAAAGACAGTTCAGTTTAATAGGAATGTTTTACAATTGCTGAATGTATAATATTGTTTATAAGAGGGAATTAGAAAGAACTGAAGTATACCAATAAAAATGGCATATTAGTGATTTTTTTTAATTCTCAGAGAAGAAATAATAACAAAATAATGTCTCCGTTACGGGAGGAAAAAAAAAAGAAAGGAAAGCAAAATTAAAATAAAGAAAATTAAAATCCTGTAACAACAAAATGGGCTAAAATGTGTCTTCTCCCCTTTTGGAGAGGTGAGGTGATGGGGTTTCTGCATATGAAACCAAATGTTTACAAATATTCAAGCCCATAAATTTGAAGAGAAACTGAATACAGAAAATTCTTGTTAATGCAGTACATTTTCTGGTAATTTTATAGTCTAATTTTCAGTGATTCCCCACAGAATGAATGCAGTTCAAAGGCAATTTTATAAAGTACTTTGCAGATAACTATTATCTGCTAATTATTAGAAATTGCATGTTGTTGCTAATTGCATAAATAAATTGTTTTATCTGAAAGCCATTAAAAAGGGGTTTGGTGTTTGAAGCATATATGGTTTTGATGTTCCTGTATAAAACGTTTAACTGTTTAACTCTAAAATAATGACATGCTGCTTTGAAGACAATTTCTTAGAGTAATAGATTATGAGGGGAGGGGTCCCCTAAACATGTATTTTAGTTTATTTCTTTAGCATACTTCCAATGATCATAAATTTACGTGAAAAGAAAGACTGCAAATGTTTTACTAAATACATTAAAATGATTCCACGTAATGCTATACTTGTTTTTAAAATCCTTAAAAGAGATTTAATAAAATTTCCCTTTTTTCAAAATACATGTCATTAAGGAAAAAAAAAAAACTTTCTTCTATTTTTTTCAGATATTTGAGCCATAATTAGCCATCAGAGACATATATTTGTGGAAATAGTTGTCTTGCATTTTCCATGAAATAATTCAGAACGAGTTTAATGGGATGTCCTGACAGATGTAAGAACGCCTAGGGGTCATTTTCAGGGAGCCCGGAAGTAGGGGCTGCTTGGGAAGGAAGTCGAGCATGTCCTTCCCAGACTAGTGAAGAGGGCCCTGAAGGCACCCTACACACTGCCAGGCCATTGGACTCGGTGGCAGGGGGGTTATGTGGCCATCCTCCTGGGGTGACAGCGAGGTTTCCTGAGAGGCTCAGTGTCTTGCCATGACCTTGCCTTCCCGCTGCTGAGTAAGGGAAATTCCCCTTACAGACCCAGGAAAACGGAGAAAGCAAGCTCACTCTGCTCAAGGTGGCATTGTGGAGGCCAATCAGAGGTTGTCAACATGGTAATTAATTGCACAAAATATGGTGGGAGGGCAGGCAAGAATGACAGATACCCAGCAGAACCCACGAACATTCTCATCTCTCTAAAAAAGATGGAGCAACGTCCATCAGTATATTGTGAGGAAGTTCCTAAACCCAGACAGTCAAAGACTGGGCACCAAGCCCATCTTTGCCTGCGATTCTGTGTCTCAGACCTTGGTGAGATTCCCAGGAACAAGAGGTGGCACTTATGTTAAGTGTTCAGCATAAGAATGGGGGCCACAGACAAGTTGCAGGAGCAGATTAAAGAGCAAGAGGTTTGACTCTGAGAGCAGCAACCTCTAGATTTTAGCTTACCAAAAACTAAAACTCTGCAAGCAATTATAAATAGCTCTGGGCAGTACAAAGAAATGGCATGCATGAAGCAAATTTGATATGCTGTTATGGATTGAATTGTTTCCCCCAAAAATAATGTGTTGTAAATCCTAACCCCTGTACCTGTCGATGTAATCCCATATGGGAATAGGGATTTCCTTATGTTAATGGGGCTATATCAGTGTAGGGTGTGTCTGAAGCCACTCTTGAGATATGTAAAGGAGCAGCCTAGACACAGAAGCCCCCAAGGACAAACAGGGGGAGATATATGCCACACGGACATCTCCAGGGAAGTCCGAGGGGAACCCTAGGGAAGCAGAGATGAGGATTTTCCCCAAGTGCACAGAAAGAGCCTGCCCCTAGAGCCAGCACCCTGAATTCAGACTTAAACCCTCCTAAACTGTGAGAAAATACATTTCTGTTCATGAAAGCTACCCCATTGTGGTATTTCTGTTACAGCAGCACTAAGAAACCAAGACAATATGCCCGAAGTACTTTATCATTCCAATGGGCTGAGCCTGTGAAAACAGTATTGCCTGAGACAAGGATGGAGTCCCTGGCAGCTGGGAGGCATGCAAAGGGCCACAGAGAGCCAAAATGACCGTCCTTTTGTTACATACAAATGGTCGTGTCCACGCTGTACACACTTGAGACACTCTATGGTGCTCTGAACAACCTTCGTGTTGAATGTGAGAGTAAACAAGTGAAAGAATGGGTGACTATATTTGTAGTCTTTCAAAATACACGGGTGGAACCAAGGGTACTGTGGCTCCACAATGATGAGAAAGTTGCAGGAACGGGGAAAATCTTTTTTACTGCAGTTTTACCTGTCTGCTGCCCGAGTATTTTAGGCAATGATTGCTCAGATTCATCAATATTTATTCATCCAGCCCACAAATGTTATGAGTTTACTGTGTGTTAGATTTGGGGGTCTCTACACATAGATGGGACTGAAGCCATTAGAGCTGATCAAACTGCCCATCAGAATGTGTGGAGAGGCGAAAGATCTGTTAGAACAGGAACTGTGTCTAGCTTATTCATGCTTGAATTCCCAGTGCCTAGCACAGAGCAAGTATTTACTAAACCAGTTGCTGTTGAGTCAACCCCAAGCCATGGTGAACCTCTCTGCGTCAGAGTAGAACGGTGCTCCACAAGGTTTTCAATGGCTGATTCTCTCGAAGTAGATCACCAGGCCTCTCTTCCAAGGCACCTCTGGGTGGACTAGAACCTCCAACCTTTTGGCTAGCAGCTGAGCATGTTAACCATTTGCACCACCCAGGGACTAAAAAAGGAAGGAAATGGGTTGAGAAAAAAAGTTGAGGAAAAATTTTTTTATATAAGACCAACCTTATAGGATACTAGAGAAAGAGAAGTATGTCTTTGTGTTTACATATGTCTGTTTATGTTAATATTTTTCATCAAAGGCAAAAAAAAAAAAAAATTCCCAGTGTTATGAAAGATCAGGTGAGTTACAGGTCTTCAGAATGGTGAAGGTTAATGCAAACAGAAAGGAGCCCTGGTGGTGCAATGGTTAAGTGCTCAGCTGCTAACAGAAAAGTTGCAGTTCAAACTCACCAGTAGCCAGCAGGAGAAAGACCGGGCGATCTGCTCCCATAATGATTACAGCCTAGAAAACCCTATGGGGCCGTTCTACTGTGTCACACAGGGCTACTATGAGTTGGAATGGACTTAAGGATGGACAACAACAATGCAAAAACAAAATTAGGGGCGAACACAAACACACTCAGGCCAGGTGGGCATGGGGAAAGACCCGAGCTTTGTACCCGCAGGGGCGTGAGGAGGAGGTAGCCACTGGCCTCCAACCGTGAGCTGATATCTAAACACCGCCATGGCAGACACCTCTGTGGTGGCTGAACACAACACAAGAGCTTCCCTTATTTTGGATTAGATCATGAGCCTCAGTGGATGAAGGCGGCAGTTGGCAGACATGTTCCCCTTCTAAACCTGTGTATTCTGGAACACCCTACCTCTGGCACCCAAGCCACAGGGAAGAAGCTGGGGGGCTTACAGAGCTAAGGGAGGGAGAGCAGCCTTGTCTGGGAGTCCTAGCCGTGCCAACATGGCCTCCGGAGGCAGGCAACCCTGGATTTGGATCCCTGAGGTTCCACAGAAGAGCATGCTAATCCATCCCTGGTTCTAACTGGGGCTGATCCTGCCCCCAGGGGACATGGGGCGACATCTAGAGATATCTTCAGCAGTCACGACTAAGGGTGGTGAGCCTTTGACATCTCATGCAGAGGGACTATGGATGCTGCTAAACATCTTGCAGTGCACAGGACGCCCCACTGAGTCTTCTGTGCTGATGTGAAGATGGCACAGGGCTAGGCAAAGTTTTGTTCTGTTGTATATGGGGTCACCATGAGTCTGAGCAGACTCAGTGCCAACTATCAATAACAACCTTTAACCCAGTTAATGGTTCCAGCATTTTCTCCCCAATCACCAAAGCCAAGACCGTATTTTTCTCTTTCTCCATGACACTCTGTATTCAAACATTCACTGAATCCTGTTGATTAAATGTGTTGCTCTGAAATACATCTTCTCCCATCCAATGTCACTGTCACTGCCTTGTTATCATTGCTTCTTTCTGGGACTAACACGACAGTCCTACAATTATTCCTCTCCCTCCAGCCTTGCCTCCCTGAATTCGAATTCCTGCTTCAGCCGCCCAACGGCCCCTTCCTGCTGCAGAGGGAACCGTGCTCCTTCCCACTTAACAGAAGCCATCGATACTTGGTTCTCTTCCTTCCTCTACTCTCATCTCTTGTCGCATCTTTGCTAAAGACAGCATCCCGTGTAATCAACCACGCAGTCACAACCTCCTGGGCACACCATGAGAGTCTGCAGGTGTCACATCTTTGCCCATAGCCCCACCTTCTTAGTGCCCCCCGTACCCCTTCCCCTGTGGCCTCTCCTGCCCCTGCTCTCTGGCCCAGAGGAGCACTCAGTGCCTCCAGGTTGAATGAGAGAAAGAATACAGAATGAATAACTCAAGTCTTTCCTCTTGTTTTGTAGCCACGCTGCACCTAGGAGCATTCTGAAGGGTGTGGCAACATTCTCTGAACAACAGAGACGTTCAGAAGCCACTTCTCAGGGTAGCCATCACCCTGCCAATGACAAGCTTTCATCTCAAAGCATATTTGCACTTCGACTTTCAAACAGAAAACAATTTCCCCAAATATGAAAATTTACATATGTTGATGTACAAAGTTTATAACATTACTAATGTATGAGCGGCTAGGGAAAAAAATAAATATTAGGTACCACTCAGATCCTAAAGAATGATTCAAAATGTAGTGTTTGAAAACAGAGAGCTAAAATATAAATTATGAAAAACTGACTGTAGCTACCCATCTGTTGGCTCTGCTATCCGGTCTTATCACTACCTAGATAAAGGATGTAAGAAATTATGTAAAAACAAAATTTTTAGGGTATGCTTTTATATGCTCTGACATTAAAAAAAAAAAAAACAAAAACTGCCTTCCAGTCCATTCTGACTCATAACAACCCCATAGGGTTTCCAAGGCTGTAAATCTCTATGGAAGCAAACTGCCACATCTTTCTCCTGCAGAGCTGCTGGTGGTTTCAAACTGCCAACCTTTCAGTTAGCAGTCGATCACTTTAACCACTGAGCCACTAGGGCTCTGACATTAGGAAGTATAATTATTGAGCTTGTCTATTCTTTATCTGAAGCTCTGTTCTTTGACGTTCTTTTTTCTTAGGATTTGTCTGGAAGTCGTTAAAAATTTTATCGACTGCTGTGACATAATCTTTACTTGCTATCTATTTGCTTTTAGGATGACTGTGATCTTCTCTTTCTTGTGCGAAACTTGTGCATTTTTCTCCTGGTTAAAGAAACAAGTTCCTACACAGCTTTAATTATTTATGAAGAGGAAAGTAAAAGAAGAAAAGAAAAGCAGCATTTCATAGGCTCATGGAAGGTCGTTAAAGAAAATGAGCAAACGTTTCCCCTCGTTTCTTTCTCACCCACCATTTCTGCTTACCGGGTTAAGGAATATTCATGGGATGTTGACTGAGTACCAAGCACAGTACACACCAGCGTGGAACATAAAAGTGAATAACAGATGCCACCATTATGCGGACTCCTCCTTTGCTCAAATCCAGATACCTAGAATGGAATAAAAGGATCATAGAGCTTTCTTTTCCTCAATTTAAAGAATAGTTATTAAAGTTTCAAATTTAAATTTGCTTTGCCCGTAATGACAGTAAAGTTTATCCCAGTTCCCACTTCCCTGTTTCTATAACATGTTTGGGGCTGCAGCAGGTCCCTGGGCCCCTTTCTCACGCAGGATAGTGACTCAGGAGGCTCAGCTGCTGCCCGCTCCCTCAGACGGCTCTGCAGCCTCTGAGCTCATGCTGGGCTCACACTGACAGCCTCCCTCAGCTCAGCAGGAGTGTGAGCCATGGCTTCACGGTCAACCCAGCCCCGTCCATAAAATGCCCGTGTGACCCTCCAAGGGCTTTTTCATCTGCTGGCCCAGTAGAAAAGATGCCAAGGCCCCCAAGGATCAGAGCCACCCCAGAAGGAAACAGGTGTGCAGACAGATACTTGCACACGCATATTCATAGCAGCAGTGTACACTGTAGCCAAAAAGTGGAAACAACCTAAGCATCCATCAACAGATGAATGGATACACCAAATACGGTCTATCCATACAACGAATTATTACTCAGCCATAAAGAGAGATGCAGTTCTGATACATGCTACAACATGGATGAACTTCAAAAACAGTACACTAAGTGAAAAAAAAAATCAGATGCAAAAGGCCACATATCATATGGTTCTGTTTATACGACCTTTCCAGAACTGGCAAATCCATAGAGACAGAAAGTAGATTAGTGGTTGCCAGGGACTGGTGGTGGGAAGGGGTAGGGGGAGGAGAGAGCTAATTAATGGGTTCAGGGTTCTTCTTTGGGGATGATGAATATGTTCTGGAACAAGATAGAGGTAGATGCACATTATGAAATTATGCCACTGAACTGTACAACTTAAAATGGTGAAAATGGTGAATTTTAGGTTATGTGAATGTTATCATGGTAAAAAAAAAAAAAAAAGAGTTAAATAATAATTAAAAAAAAACAAAAACCAGGTGCCTAGAACTGCTTTAAGAAAAAGCAGAGGGGGGCATGGAAATTCTCTTTACTCCGGAGTTAGATGGCAGTAGCCCCCAGGTGACATGGAGACACCCAGCAGGGTCTCCTCTGAGCAGGAGGACTGCACAAAAAAACTGGGGTGGTATGAGGGCTCCTGTGTATGTCTGGGACTCCACTCGGTCTCTGAGGGAGGGCTCCTGTCCTTGCCAGGAACTCAGACTCAGGCTCTGAGTGAGGGCTCCCATCCTTGTGTGGGACTCAGACTCAGGCTCTGGATGAGGGTCCCTGCTTGTGTCCGGGTCTCAGACTCAGGGCTCTGAATGACGGCTCCTGCTTGAGACTTAGGCTCTGAGTGAGGGCTCCTCTTAGTGTCTGGGACTCAGACTCAGGCTCTGAGCGAGGGTTTCCTCTGCGGTGGGACTCAGACTGAGGGCTCTGA
This sequence comes from Trichechus manatus latirostris, assembly GCF_000243295.1. NCBI lineage: Eukaryota > Metazoa > Chordata > Mammalia > Sirenia > Trichechidae > Trichechus > Trichechus manatus. The sequence continues at coordinate 806,100 of NW_004444112.1, forward strand.
GTGAGCACTCTTGACTGTGGTCTGGGACTCTGGCTTCTAATAGTCTCTCTCATTCAACTACACTCTCCAGCTTCTCCTACAGCCTGAAGGAATTTGATTTCTATTAGCATGTTTTCCTGCAGGATGGGTAATTTCTCTCGTTTCAGGCTTTGGCCCAGTCTCAACTTTCTTGTTTTATGAGATCTGCCAAGACCACATCTCAAGGGGGTATGTTGGAAGGTGTCAGTCAACGTGATGAAAGAAAGGACAAATTCATTAATTAATCCACTCCTGGGCTGACTCCTCCATGCCAGCCTTAAGCTTAGCGTGGATTTTTATGGTTGAGTTATAAATCCTTCACAAGGGGGGTTTAGTATGGAAAAGCTGTCAGAGACTTAAATGCCGTGGCATTACTGGGTGCTGCTGGGACATCTTACCAAGGGCCTCCATTTGCTAACTTCTGGGCCAACTAGATTTAAACCTCTGGCAGATAGTCCAAATAACTATAGTTTTAATTATCAGACTATAGAATGCTACCTCCAGCCACAAATGCTTCCTTATCAGCTGGTCAGCTTTACTGTACCACTGTGAGATAGAAGCCCACAGAATGTCATACAACATCTAATTCTAATTCTACCTAACAGTATACCCTTGGGCATGGGGCTAGAAAGAATGAGTGTACCATGAGGAACAGGGGTTCAGTTATTCATTACCAAGCACTGCTGGGAGGACAGGCAGGTATGGGCCCACTCCACAGTGAGTACGTGGGGCCCTTCCCTGAGAACAGGACCTCCAGCAAGCTCAGCACCATCAACTATCGCTTACCTGGCCCTCTATAGTCTGTCTCCCTGAAGGACTGTGCACACTGGCGTAGCCAATCTGCCTTTCTTGTTCCCATGCACCTATAGCACCCCCAACAAGAACTACTTCTCTGGCAGATGGAGATAAGGCATCATTTGCTGTCATCTTCATAAAAGCTTTGATTTTACCTCAATAAAATGGTGCAGTCGACAGTCTGAAAGGGGGGCCTGCACCACTGCTGTTATGGGTTGAATTGTGCCCCCACCCAAAAAAAAGATATACTGAAGTCCTAATTCCTGTACCTGTGAACATGAGTGTTTGGAAATAGGGTCTTCGAAGATGTTATCAGTTAAGTTCATATGAGGTCATACCTGAGTAGAGTGGATCCTAACTAAATATGAGTGGTGTCCTTATAAAAGAGGAGACGAAACACAGAGAGAGTCAGAGGGAAGACTGCCGTGTGAAGATGGAGTCAGAGATTGCGACAGTATGTTTATAAGCCAAGAAACGCCAAAAATTGCCAGCAGCCACCGGAAGGTGAAAGAGACAAGGAATGATCCTTCCCTGGAGCCTTCAGAGGGAGTGTGGTTCTGCTTAATTTTGGACCTCTAGCCTCCAGAACTGTGAGAGAATAAATTCCTGTTGCTGTAAGCCACCCAGTTTTTGGTACTTGGTTACAACAGATCCAGGAAACTCATATATCTGCCCAATGGTTTCTTGATGAAAACCTATAACACGTTGGCCACGTCCACCTTGAATCCTGTCCTATGGTCTGTAAGTCAGGAAAAGCCCCTCTTCTCACATTCATGCTCCCGCCCCAGGAATATGACAGCTGCTACTTCAGAGCCTTGGCAGGAGGGTCAGGGCCCCCTGGGCAGAGGTCGCTCTTGTTCCAATATTCTGCCCTTCGTTTCCCAAGTCTTAGCTGTGCATGGGGCCTGCACATATTCTTGCCAATCCTGGTGCTGACCTCCAGCACTGTGGATCCACGAAGTGGGCCCAAATTTCAGCAGAAGACGGCCAGACAAACACACAGACAGTGTGCCCTGTGGCCACAGGAGATTAAAAATGGATCCTCGTTGTTGACAGAACTGAAGGACACACACGCTCCTCTCCTCAGAGACAGGTGCTTGACCTTGGTCCCTCAGCCGAGGTCAGAGGTTCATCTCTTATAACCTTTGTCAAGGACAGTCCTTATTGGCCAAATAAAACCCCCAATTTTTTATTAAATACATCAGGAAATGTATTTAAAACCCAGGTCTTTTATGGGTCTAGAGACCCTTAAGAAAATATCACAAGATTGCATTTATATTCAGAAATCTCACCAGTCATCTTTCTGGAGAAGGATCTTAGTCAACGTGGGTTTCGTTCTCAGGATCCCGTGGCATAAAAAAACTGCAGCCATTGGTCTGCTATATCAACAGCTAATGCCCACTAGCTCTGCTTCGGCATTTATAGATGCTTAACATTACGGAGCCCTGGTGGTGCAATGGTTAAGAGCTCAGCTACTAACCAGAAGGTGAGCAGTTTGAATCCACCATCCACTCCCTGGAAACCCTAAGGCGCAGTTCTACTCTGTCCTATAGGGTCACTATGAGTCAGAATCGACTCTGCAGCAATGGGTTTAGTTTTGGTTTGGAATCTTATGTAATTTGCAAAACAGTCCCATAAGGGAGATTCTGTAAGTATGCCTGCTCCAGTGGTAAGGACATTAAAACACAGAAAGTTTTCGTATTTTGTTTAAGGCCGCAAAACCATCCAGAGTGGAGCTCAGATGGATCCCAGCACTTTGCTGAACTCCTGTTACACTTAGAGTGAGACTGCAGAAAGTGGCCTCCACTTGGGACTGCAGGAAGTGGGCTCCAGCTGGGACTGCAGGAAGTGGGCTCCACCTGAGCTCAGAAAGAGCCCTCCTTGAGGCCATCACCTGGCAGCAAGTCAGCCTGTAGGGACAAGGAGTCTGTTTATGTTGTTTTATTATTATTATTATTTTGTTGTTGTTGTTGTTGAGAATATACACAGCAAAACATACGCAAATTCAACAATTTCTACATGTGCAATTCAGCATTGTTTACATTCTTCCAATTGTGCAATCATTCTCACCCTCCTTTTCTGAGTTTTTCCTTCCCGATTAACATAAATTCACTGCCCCCAAGATTCCTATCTAATCTTTCAAGTCGCTGTTGTCGATTTGAATCTGTATAGATAGATCTTGAAGGAGCACAATGCTCAGGGCAGACATTCTTTACTAGTTAAGCTAAACTGTTGTTTGGTTTTAAGAAGACTTCAGGGGATACATATGGTTTAAGATCTAAAGATTATCTCAGGGCAATAGTTTCAGGGGCTCATCCGGCCTCCATGGGTCCAGGAAGTCTGGAGTGCATGAGAATTTGAAATTCTGTTCTGCATTTCCCCCTTTTGATCAGAATTCTTCTATAGAATCCTTGATCAATTTTGATGCAAGTTATGAGACTTCTAGATAGACGGGAAAGTCATGGACTTCCACCGGAGAAAAAAGAGTTCAGAGGGCTTGGGGACTGAATCTGTGGTAGGCTGAAAAACAGATTCCCAAAGATATCAGGCCTTCATCCCTGGAACCGGTAAGTTGTACCTTACATGGAAGAAGGGTCTTTGCAGATGGAATTAAAGACAATCTCAAGGTGGAAAGATTGTCCTGGATTATTGAGCAGGCCCCGAATGTCCCCACAAGTGGGCACAGAGCCCATTCATGCCACAGAGACACATGTTCTCCCAGGAGCTGTTTACCGTCTTTTTCTTCCAGATGAGGAACACACCCCAGAGCCCCCTACCACTTGCTACCTCCTCGTGGGTCATCATCCTGTGCAGTGACCTCAGTGTGGCCTCCGGAGGCTGCATGGCCTCAGATGCCCCAATGGGGATCTCCCTGGAGAAGCAATGGATGCAACCTTGGCTTACCTTTGACAAGAAGGAGCTGTGGTTCCTTCCACATTTTCACCCCATCAACAATGACCTGCCTCTGGAGGTGCGTTGAACAGGTACCCAGCTCCACGCCCAGTGCTTCCCAGGTCACCCAGCAACCTCCCTGCAACTGTGTCGGGGGGAGCCTGGCTCCCCTGGTGCCCCCAACCAGGGACTCTGCTCCCAGGGCAGTAAGCGAGGCCACAGATTTGGCCCCCTCCAGGCTTTCCCTCGGGCCTGGAGGCCCCTGGCTGGTTTGGGTGGCCAAGGGTGCACCATTCTCTTCCTGGCCTCTAGGCCTCAGTTTATTCTCTCCATCACCTGTAATAATGTTCTTCCTTCACTGCCCACATAGGCTGGCTGTTTTTCACCCTTGAAGACTCTCCACAGATCTTTCTTGTATACCAGTATGGAATGGTTCCTCCCCCTCTGTTCCCAAAGACAGCCTCTGCCCATCTCTACATCTCCATTTTGCACATTGCACTCAGATTAGGTCATACTGTGGCGTAGTCATCTTTGTAAGATCGGAACCCAACACAGAGCCTGGGAGACATAGGAGGGGGTGGTAGTGGTGGTTGTGTGCCAGTGGAGTCGATTCTGACTCATAGCAATCCTGTAGGACAGAGTAGAACTACGCCATAGTTTTCCCAGGCTGTAATCTTCACCAGAGCAGATCGCCAGGTCTTTTCTCTCACAGAGCCACTGTGTGGGTTCCAGGGCTTAACTTTTGCACCACCTGGGCTCCTTGGGATGACGGTAGGGGCTCAGAAGCCCAGTGTGCACACACTGGGTCCAACCTGCAGCCGCTTCTCCCACCAGCTCTCAGACCCTCATCTGTAAGAGAGGAGGCTCAAAGGCATGATATTGGAGTTCCTTCTAAGGCCTACGGTGGTATGAGCAGACTGGCGGCCCCTCCCGCCCTGCCACATAATGAAGCCCTGATGCTGCTGCCCCAGCAGAATCTGGTATTGACCACGCAGGAGCCAAGCGTGGGCACATCGCCTTTCTGTCATCACGCAGGATAATCTTTATCTCTCATTAAAAAAGGCCAATACCGCACCATGTCACAATGATTATCAACAACCTCTTCTGACAGGTGAATGATTCGGTGCCCCAGTGCAGAGATTAAAAAGGCAGGGATGGGAGACGAGAAACGCAGCTCAGAGTTGGGCCAAAGTGACAGGTTTAGAGCAATAGTGGCTTGTCCAGGTATTATTTGGTGCCTCAGAGGGGGCGGAGACATTTTAAATAAGGCACCTGGTCATGTCACAAGGTAAAATTTAAGAAGAGACCACTCCCAGGTGTAACCACCGTGCAGCTGATGGCAGATCTGCCACGGGGCTCATCTCTGCCCTTTGCAAGCAGCACTGGGGGCGGAGGCAGAGGCACTGGGGACTGGATGGAGGGGGCAGCTGTTACGGTGTTGTTTCTCTTTCATCTGCCCTTCCACCTTCCCTGATGCCTGAGAGGTCTCAGGAACCAGCGCCTCGTGGTGTGAGCATAGCTGTGAAATTACTAACTCGCCACAGTGGCTCGGGTCTTGCCCACCTCCCTCACCCAGCTCTTGCCCCAAACCTGCACCAGCACCTCCTCCACCTGTCACCTCCAGACCTAAATCGAGGTCACACCATGAAGGCATCCCCCCACCCACTGGAGCCCCCGCAGGATGGTGCTGCTCTATTTTGTCTTGAGCGTTGGGGATTTGCATGTGTGGGTTCTTTCTTTTCATTTCGTCGATTTCCCAGAAGAAATGCAAAATCCAAACTGAAACACAGTCCCAGCATCTGCTGGATGGGTTCCCTCTCTCCCCTTCCCTGTTTATTGAAGGATGCCACTGAACACGCTGCTGCTAGGACAAACCCATGTGTTGCATGGCAGGGCGTCAATGCAGCTCTCACGGCCCCTGCTTCCGTGGTGTTGCGGCAGTGCTCCGGATGGGGTGTGCCATTCCTGTCCCAGCTCACCTCGCAACCCTGTGTGGTGGCTGCTTTCCCTGGTTCTGGAGACAACACAGACACCCAGGCTACCAGAAGAGCATCTGGGTGGGAGGGAGGAGGCTCAGGTGGAGCACCTCTTGTGCTCAGAGCCCCAGAGCAAGATGCCTGTTGGTGGGTGCCACGTGGCCATCAGAGCCATCACCCTGCCAGCACAGCCCTCTGGTGCCAGATCCCTGTCACACACAGCCTGCATCCCTCCCTCGGAGTCCTCGGCCCCTTCTTCATGATATTTCACGCAGGGATGTCAGCTGGGTGTAAACAAAGGCACCTTTCTGCTCCGGCAGAGACTGAGCACCCCAGCATCGGAATTTACAGCAACTTTCTTTTGAAATGCTTGGCATTTCCCAACAATTTCTTAGATATATTTGGTGGGCAGAGCGCGTCATCACTGTTTGGATTTATCGCTCGGAATAAGCCATTTCCCCCACTTTAATGTCATCCCCTCGGTAACCAGGAGGTCGACGGCAGCAACGCAAAACCAGCAAATTTGTCAATGGAATGTGCAAAGCTGGGTATAAATTTATCTTGTCCTAATCCCTCGCCCCCTTTTCATCCCGTGATTTTTCATATGCACATGAGAATTTTCCGGGCCTGGCTTTCTCACACATTTCACCCTCTACAGACAGGCTGGCCTGTCAGCCTCCACCAGAGCAATTTGGCTCTTCCTTGTTTTTTTTCTTTTTTTTCACGTTCAATACAGTGAACTTGCCTTTGCCTCCTCCAATCGTCTTCCATTGGAAACCCCGAGCAACGCTTTCTGAAATCATTTTCACTTGTAGGTTACAACTGTGAGTTCTGAGAAATGACTAAATCGATTTTTAAAATTAGGTCAAGTGGCTTTTGCCTTGCATGAGTTGCTTCCTAAGACTCCGCCAAGGTTTCCTTGATAACTGAGCCACCCCTATGCTTGGCCCTCTGCTTCATATCTGTGTATTGGCGTCTTCTGCTCCAGGAACCGTCCTTGCCCTCCAGATCTCTGTAGGTGCCCCCACCTGCACCCCCACCCCCATCACACCCTCTAACTCTTCTGTCTTCTCTCCCACGTCCCTGCAAATGCAGAGGGCAGAGACCAGGTCGTCCTCATCCTGTATCCCCGAGCCAGCCTGGCATGAAAGCTGAATAAATGTCTGTCGAAGGAACTCCTGCAAGAGAGCTGAGCTCAGAGAGCTTGGCTCCTTCCATCCTGGTGACACAGTGCCCCTCCCCCGCCCCTCCTGCTGAAGATGGCATCGGCTTGGTGGGCAAGCACTGCCATTGCCAGGGGGTTTTGATTTTGTTCCCCCCGTGACATTCATGACTGATGACACCCGTGCAGGGCACCAGCCAAGGTAGAGCCAAATGAAAGGCAGTGGTACCAGGCAGACAGGCTGCACTCCGTACAGCACCCAGGCTCTGGCCCCCACCCTTTGGTCCCTGAAGAAAGCAAATGAGATAGCAATTTATGACTGATCTGCAGTGCATCTTAATCCATTTTCTAAAAGAAGTCAAGTTCAGCTTTCTAACTGGTGTTATTGACAAAAACTCTTGCCGTTCACACCCTCGAGTCAAGAGCTAAGAGACTCCATGGTGCGTTTCATGTATAGGGCAGAGCAGTACTCGGGAGCAAGGACAGGAGACTTGCAATCCTCGAGGTTACTGAAAGAGTCAAGGCCCAGCCCCGCACAGGGACGAATTAACCAATAAGCAAGGTAAGCACGTGCCTAGGGCAGCAACAAAACAGGGGCAGCAGTTGTCCAAAATGAAAAACCCATAGAGGTGAAGCAGACAGGACATAAGGAAAAGTGAGCACCGCAGTGGAAGGGAACTAAATGAAATCGATACCATTTTATAAATTTTGTATAAGATAACAATTACATTTTCCTTTTCATTTTGCACTCATTGGGTATAACCTCACATTCAATTCTCTCTCATCGACCACATAAGAACATGCCAGTAGCACTATAATCATGTGACTCGTGACATATTTGGTCCTGTGCAAAATGAACCAAAACTCGTCTTCAGACTGAGCATACCCTTGTATTTGTATCATGCTCTTTTGCACCCCTGTTGGGTATCAGCAGTAGTCCAATGAACTGTGAAGTCTCAGCATCAAAGGACAGAAAGTGAGTGTGCAATTTATTATTATTTCAAGACGAAAAATACTCATGGAGATTTGTGAAGGGCCTGCCAACAGACATTGTACTACAAACGAATGAAATTATTTCCAGCTGCCTGGTGAGTATAATTTCTTTTGATTATCTCAGACCTGAAGAACAAAACTACATGTTCCAAATCAAATTTTTTTACTTACGAATTTTCAAATACAAATTTTTTGTGTTAATGTCCAAATTCAAATGTATATTTTATTTTATAAATTTTACTTGTTTTATAAATTTTTTTTTCAATTTTTCAAATTTATTTGCTATGGTGAATCAAATTTAAAAAGTGCCATAATTTTATATCCAGATAAAATGAAAGGGCAACAACTAAGTGGAGTGCAAAAATGAAAGCTCAAAGAAGATAAAAAGAAGAGGATTTTTGAGTCCCTAAAGATAATTTCAAAATTAACTTCCTTTTTAAAATACAATGAATCAGAAGAAACTTCTTCCACCAAACGCTTGAGTTCAACACATGCAAATCATTGTACTAGTACCACTAGTGCTGAAATTACTAACAGCAAATGAATATAACAGAATTTGTTCCCAATTCTACATCCATTCCTTGCTGTAGTAAAAAAAAAATTAACAATGATGTGGAAAGTGAAACTATTTAGAACCTGAGATTGTTGCAGCTGCAGACCCCATAAATACCAGAAATATAGATCCTGCTTTGTGGAATAATTCTTCTTCTGAGATGTAAATTATTGGATCAAAAGCGGGCCAAGTAATTGTCAACATCACAGTGGACCACATGAAAATTCATGCTGAAAATTTCTGGATGGTAAACAAACAAGGTTCTGTAGCCAGAATATATTTCTAGGATGCAAGCTAATGATGAATATTATAAGGAGTGACTACTGTATTCTCCATCAGTCAACTTTGTATATTGTTTCGTTTGCAAACTGTCCTAAAACATTTAATTCTCAGTTTGCTACAGATGGATTTAGTGATTGACATGACTTGAATATGATTGATAAACATGAAAACAGCTCAATTTACAGAGATCGTATGTTGTTATATTTAAACCAAAGACATGGTTTTAGCTTAACTCATGAACTGGAAACACATATTAAGGAAGAACATCGATACTGGAAAGCCATTTTGCAAGTTGTTGTTGCTGTCATTGTAACAATTTCTGAACATGGACTATCTTCTTGAGGAAGCAATGAAGTGTTCGGGTCCCCATAAAGTGGAAATTTCGGAGGTTTCCTCCACCTTGTTGCTCAGTTTGATCTATTTTTAGCAGGTGATATCTCAGAATGTGGTAACACAGGAATGGGCAACCCATCGTATATGTCTAAAACAACATGCGAAGAATTAATAAATTTAATAAGTGATAAAGTTCAATCAACTATTTTTGGTGAAGTAAGTATAGCAAGATACTTCAGTTTGTCTGTAGATTCCACTCCTGACTTTCTCATACAGATCAGTGAAGTATTGTTTTAAGATACTTATCTCCAACAGGTGGAAAACCTGTTGAGCAATTTATCACATTTACTAACTTAAAAAGTCATACTGGTGAAGAAATTGCAAATCAAGTACTTCACTATTTATGTGAAGTCTGCAAAATTGATTTTTCTAAGTACAGAGGCCAGTCCTATGACAATAACAATGCTGCCAGTATGTCAGAGTGTTATAAAGACATGCAACAGAAAATTTTAGAATGTAATGAATATGCCATTTTCATACCATGTGCTATACACTCACTTAATCTTGTAGGACATAGCGCAGTAGATTGTTGTCTGGAAGCAGTTGATTTTTTTTCTACTATTCAGTTACTCTACACATTTTTTGCCACTTCTACTCACTGACAAGCAGTTCTTGAAACATATTTAGGCAATGATAGAGTATTAAAATGTCTTTCTAATACACTTTGGGAAATGCATGCTGTAGGAACAAGTGCAATCCTGGAATTGTGCACTCAGATTCTAGATGTCTTAGAAAATATACTGAAGACCAGACACAAAAAGAAGATACCAAAAGTGAAGTTGAAAACATTGCCAACAAAATGCAAACACCAGAGTATGTATTTATGTCATTTATGTGAAATAAAATATTGCAGCATTTTCATTGGACAAGTCAAGCTTTCCAGGATTCAGAAGTAATTTTAAAGATATACGCAGATCTCTACCAGTAATTAACAGGGTATTTACATAATTTAAGAGATTTTGAAAATTTTGAAAACACAACAAAACAAATACTGCCAGATACTGATTATCAAGCAGTTCGCCGTCACAGAAGCATTAGAAAGAAACAAGTAAACAACAGAAGGGCTTCAGAAGTATCATAGAGCACCAGAAATTAATTTCACATAACCACTTACTACACCATCATTGACACACTTGGATTTTGCATGAAAAGAAGGATGAAAGTGTATGGAGTTCTTTCAAATAGATTTTCCTTCTTAAACAATGTGTATATACCTGATGAAGAATGCATGAGGGCATCCAAGAAATTAATGCAGGCTTATCCCAATGACTTAAATAAAACTTTTATGGAGAAGTATGACAATTTCATTCTCACATGAGAACTAAGTTTACAGATTCAGGAAGGACAAATTGTACTCGTGTAGGCGTGTATAATTCCATAATAGAAGATAAAATACAATGCATATTTCCCAATGTTAAAATTGCTTTACATATATTCCTAACTTTAACCATCACAAACAGCACAATACAATGCTCATTTTCATCCCTAAAAAGACTCAGAAACTCTCAGCGTACAGCAATAACTCAAGAAAAACTCGACTCATTATTCTTATTACATATGGAAGTAGATATATTGTTCAGCAGCTTAATTGTTATGAAATCATTGAAGAATTTGTAAGAGCAGAGAACAGAAACATTTTTAAATATAATGTGTTAGAGATGAAAGATCTATCTAAAAATAAAATATAGTAGTATTTGTTTTCTGATCATTAAATTTTCTTTTATGACATCTTTTTGTTTGTTCTTTTATAATTACAGCGTTTATTACAAAACAAGCATCAAAACTGATGTATGAGCCATTTAAAGCAAAGTTAGTGAGAGTCAATTTTTCATTGTGGGAGATCAACAAAATTTTACAATGATTGTTGAAACAATTAAATTCACTGACTTGTTTTCTTTGTTGTAGAATATGTGAAATATTCTTTTTGTAGAAAATGTGGTATATAGTAAAAATCTTAGTACCCCACATCCACTAAAAATTTTATAAACCGGTTCATCTCATTCCGCTAAAATGGCACACGCCACATTTGCAATCAATCACTAATATTATACTTGGGTTTAAAAAGAAGTTACATCATAGATAGCTAAGACATACACACACGCGCGCGCACACACACACATATGCATATATACACGTATATATATATAACTCACATACCCCATTTGAATGTGTGAGTAAGCAGAGGAGGAGCACCACAGATTATCAGTGTTCAGAGCCCTCATGTGCCTTAATCCGGCCCTGGCCCTGCAAATAATTGTTCAATCTTCTGCCTGGCTCTCTGCTAAACATGTTCCATTACTTGGGTCAAAGATGCACACGTTTTAAATGCAAAGCCTCCCAGACTCACCAGAAAGATCTTTGGGACCATTCTTTTCAACTCCTGACCTCTGCAGATGGAAAGATTAAGTGCAGACAGGAAAGTAACCTGCCCAGGTCACTTCATCCAGTGAGCCTTCATTCATCCCTCTCTTCAACACCATTTCAGCCAGTACCAGCTGGGTTCTCTGACCCTCAACAGCTAGATGAGATGAGCTCAAACCCGTCGTCTACACCATTGGATGCCCAAAGCCCATCTCCCTGGAATAAAGAGGTTCACCTGGTCACCTCTGGCTTTGAGCACCTGCTCCACAGATTAGTTCCACCTATGAATTATTTCATTAAGATGCCTACTGCTGTTCTCTTCCACACCATGCCAACCCACACAAAACTCAGCTCTTTCCTAATTTCAGTAACACCATAAAACAAAAACTACCCCTCCCAAAAGGCATGTGCATGCGCCAGACCCTAGTGAAGCTTTGGAGAAGTTGGGAGATTCACACTGAAGTAATACAAGCAAATTTAGGTTGAATATTAAACATGACCATTTCTAAATATCATATGGGGTTTCAAGAAACTGCTTTACTCCAAGGCGCCCTCTTGCTTCCTGCATCTCACAGAATCTTATTGTTCCCTTCCCTGTCTCACCTCTCCTTTTGGCCTTCTCCCTCCTGTATTGCCTCCAGAAATTCCAAATTCTTCTCCCTCTACTATGCAGAGCATCTCAGCAGCCCTATACCCAAACTATCTCAGGCCTACCTGGCAGAGCCAACGCCATCAGCTCACTGGGCAGAAAAAAAAGCACAGTTATCAGGATCTCCTCTTGTTTGAAGTCAGTTGTGGATATGATTAGCATCCCCCACCCTAATTACACTTAAGTATTCTTTGGGGTTCTCAACAAGTTGACAATGTTTACCATCTATATTAACACCACCTCAAGGCTTAAAGTCATCCTTTTATCAGAAAACGAGCAAAAAATAATCTTAGAAAAAGAAAATAAGAATAGTTTGGTTTTGTGCAAAACTGGACTTTGTGGATGTGCAAACAGAAGGGGAAGACCCTGAAAGATATGAGTTCATTTGGACAAAACCAAAGGACAAAACACCCAAGGATACAGAAGAGGGTCTTAACCAGGTCTAGATGCATCTTCACTATAGTATAGCTACATGATCTTTCGTCTGTCTCCACCTGTATATTTAACTGTCTTTGTTATCTATGACACCTAACACCATTTATGTGTTAGCCTGCACATTGTTGAATGAAAGTTTGCACCTAAGATAGGTGGTAGTCATTTTATGTGGAAGCCTCCTTCTTCTCAGATATGTTTCCCAAGGATTGAGATTTCTTGTAAAATTCTCACTAGAGAAGCCCATGTTTCTCCAAGTTTTTTAAGACTGCAGCATGAAGCCATGCACTATAGCCTTGTACAAAACTCGTATTCCAGTACTACTGCCATTAAAGTAATGAAACAAATTAAAGAGACTTCATTAGTGGAGGGAAAAGGTCGGGCTCTTTAGAGTTAAGAATGGACACGTTTCTCTTGTAATTTTGTACCATTCAGGATAAGTGAGTACATACTCTCCAGAGAATATTTACCTAATCCTGGCTCTCTTGGAATCCAGTATAAGGTACAGTAATAGTAAGAGGAAGTAGTGCCAGGGCAGTGCCATTTTGACAGGTTGAAGGAATGTTGTAAAAATATCATTGTGTCGAGGCGCATTTTCTGACAAAACAACCATGTGTGCCTTTGGAAAGAACATTGCACAGCACACGTCCTGGGTCAACCAAGCCTTTGTGTGCACTCACTGGGGTCTGAGGTCCTGCTCCTCAAACCTAACTTGAACTTTAAACATAATTATCTATCGTTCTCACTCCCACACACCAGGGGGACAGAGTGACTTCATGATTGTCAGGTGTTTACATGGAGTCACTGCAGGAAATGTGCTATGAGGTCACTGGTTTTCTTGAATGTCAAGTTCTCACACTCACAGATAACTGTATCAGTATGTTTTCTTTGGTGTGGGGCCATCTGTCTGCAGTTGGGGCTTTCTTCTGAAGGTCACCCGTGGGCAGACAGCTCAGCAGTCCAGTGGGCTTTCTCCTGGAGTCACCATTGGACAGAGAGCTCCACAGTCCAGTGGGTTTTCTCATGGTGGACACCTATAGGCAGACAGCTCCACAGTTCAGTGGGCTTTCTCCTGGAGTTACCTGTGAGCAGACAGCTCTGTAGTCAAGTGGGCTTTCTCCTAGAGGTCACTCATGGGCAGACAGCTACACAGTCCAGTGGGCTTTCTCCTGGAGTCATCTGTGGGCAGACAGCTCCACGGTCCTGTGGGCTTTCTCCTGTAGTCACCTGTGAGCAGACAGCTTTGCAGGAAAGTGGGCTTTCTCTTACTGGTCGCTCTTGGGCAGAGAGCTCCACAGTCCAATGGGCTTTCTCCTGGAGGTCACGCATGGCCAGATCCGCAGTCCAGCAGGCTTTCTCCTGAAGGTCCTTTGTGGGCAGACGGATCCACAGTTCAGTGGGATTTCTCCTGGTGGACACTCATGGGCAGACAGCTCCGTGGACTCAGTCAAGGCCTTAAATGTATCCCATTACCCACCGGTTGATTTTCCAGTATGAGATCAAAGCACACTAGAGAGATGGATGGGCTTTTATGGAAAGAAGGAACATGAGCCTCTTGCCTCAGAGGAAAGGCTACTCCACAAAGGCAGACTCAACGTTCCACAACAGTGAACCATTGAAATTTTGCCAAGATTAGAACTCAGAAAAATGATCTCCATCCCACTAGATATTTATATTTGTAGACAAACACTTCAAGTTTTTCCTGTCCAGTTGTTATTGTGATTCAAATCAACACAACAAAATAGTTTCTGCACCTCCAGTATACTGGGGGTTCTGCAGACAACTGAAATGTAATGGTAAAAATGACAGACATCAGTCTGGATTCAGGGACTT
>NW_004444112.1:820648-822700 GCF_000243295.1 Trichechus manatus latirostris
CAGTGAAGAAGTCGTTGGTCTTGAAAAATTCTATCATTTGCTCTCCAGTGTCATTTCTATCACCAAGGCCATATTTTCTAACTACTCATCCTTCTTTGTTTCCAACTTTCGCAATTCCAATCACCAGTAATTATCAACGCATCTTCATTGTATATTTGATCAATTTCAGACTGTAGAAGTTGGTAAAACGCTTCAATTTATTCATCTTGATGTTAGGGGTTGATAGGTGTCATGGATTGAATTGTGTACCCCAAAAATATCTGTCAACTTGGCTAGGTCGTAATTCCCAGTATTGTATAATTGTCTACCATTTTGTCATCTGATGTGATTTCCCTATGCGTGGTAAATCCTATCACTATGATGTAATGAGATGGATTACTGGCAGTTATATTGATGAAAGCTACAAGATTAGATAGTGTTTTAAGTCAATCTCTTTTGTGATATAAAAGAGAGAAGCCAGCAGAGAGACATGAGGACCTCATACCACCAAGAATGAAGAGGAGGAGTGTGTGTCCTTTGGACCCCAGGTCCCCGTGCTGAGAAGTTCCTTGACCAGGGGAAGATTGGTGACAAGGACCTTCCTCCAGAGCTGAGAAAAAGAAAGCCTTCCCCTGGAGCCAATGCCCTGAATTTGGACTTGTAACCTACTAGATGGTGAGAGAATAAATTTCTCTTTGTTGAAGCCATCCACTTGTGGTATTTCTGTTATAGCAACACTAGATAACCAAGACAATGGGTAAATTTGAATAATAGTCATCTTAAATGGCCTTCCTTGTAAGCGTATGGATGTTATCCTATCAGAGTTATACTTCAGGATAGATATTGAAATGTTCTTTTTGATGATGAATGCGACACCATTCCTCTTCATTTTGTCATTCCCGGCACAGTAGACCATATGATTGTCCAATTCAAAATGGCCAATACCAGTTCATTTCAGCTCACTAATATGTAAGATATCGACCTTTATGTGTTCATTTCATGATCCAGTTGTGAGGATTTTTGTTTTCTTTATATTGAGGTGTAATTCATACCGAAGGCTTAGTTTTTGATCTTCATCAGTAAGTCTTCAAGTCTCCTCTTCGCTTCCAGCAAGCAAGGTTATGTCATCTGCATATCACAGGCTGTTAATGAGTCTTCCTCCAATCCTGATGCCCCGTTCTTCTTCATATAGTTCAGTTTCTTGGATTATTTGTTCAGCATACAGATTGAATAAGTATGGTGAAAGGATAAAACCCTGACTCACATCTTTCCTGATTTTAAACCATGAGTATCCCCTTGTTCTGTTCGAACAACTGCCTCTTGGTCTATGTACAGGTTCCTTATGAGCACAATTAAGTGTTTTGGAATTCACATTCTTTGCAAAGTTATCCATTATTTGTTATGATTCACACAGTCAAATGACTTTGCATAGTCTATAAAACACAGGTAAGTATCTTTCTGGTATTCTCTGCTTTCAGCCAAGATCCGTCTGACATCAGCAATGATATCCCTCATTCTATACCTCCTCTTTTGAATCCAGCTTGAATTTCTGGCAGTTCCTTGTCAAGGTACTGCTGCAACAATTTTTTAATTATCTTTGGCAAAATTTTACTTACATGTGATATTAATGATGTTGTTCAATAATTTCTGCATTCTGTTGAACCACCTTTCTTTGGAATTGAGCACACATATGGATCTCTTCCAGTTGGTTGGCCAGGTAGCTGTCTTCCAAATTTCCTGGCATAGATGAGTGAGGCCCTCCACCTTTGCATCTGTTTGTTGAAACATCTCAATTAGTATTTCATTAATTCCTGGAGCCTTGTTTATCACCAATTCCTTCAGTGCAGCCAAGTTTTCTTCCTTCAGTACCACTGGCTCTTGATCATTGAACACTGACCAATTCTTTTTCGTACAGTGACTTTGTGTATTCCTTCCATCTTTTTTTGATGCTTTCTGAGTTGTTCAATATTTTGCCCATAACCAAAAAACCAAACCCATTGCTGTCAAGTCAATTCAGACTCATAGCTACCCTGTAGACAGAGTAGAGCTGCCCCATAGGGTTTCAAAGGAGTG
>NW_004444112.1:822800-856442 GCF_000243295.1 Trichechus manatus latirostris
AGGCAGCTCTTTCCCAGTCATATTTTGAGTGCCTTCCAACCTGAAGGGCTCATCTTTTGGCACTATATCAGACAATGTTCCATTGCTATTCATAAGGTTTTTAGTGGCCAATTTTTCAAAAGTAGATGGCCAGGTCCTTCTTCCTAGTCTGTTTAGTCTGGAAGCTCAGATGAAACTTCTTCACCATGGGTGACCCTGCTGGGATTTGAATTACTGGTGGCATAGCTTCCAGCATCACAGCAACACGCATGCCATCACAGTACAGCAAACTGACAGACAAGTGGTGGATATGTGTGTGTGTGTGTGTGTGTGTGTGTGTGTGTGTGTGTTTATGTTTCAGCTGCTGGCAAGTCAATACTAACTCATGGAGACCCCTCCATAGGGATTTGAAGACTGTGACCTCTCAGAAGCAGATTGCCAGACCTTTTTTCCAAGGCATCTCTGTGTGGGTTCTGTCAACGTTTTGGTTAGTAGTTGAGTGTCTAACTGTTTGTGTCACCCAAGGACTCTGACTCACTCACTCTATCTATTTGTCTCCCTCTCTGTCTGCATATATCTCTCTCCCTTTCTGTTTCTCTATCTCTCTGTCTCTGTCTCTCTCTACATATATTTCATACATATATATACATGTAAGCATGTAAAAATATGAACATATATATTCATTATATTTTTACATGATTGTGTGTGTGGAGAGAGATGTTTGATGGATTGAACAGGCTAAATAATATTGCTATCACGGTGGCAGTTCTTTATGAGATCTTTGCCTCCAGAGACCACCCTGGGTTTCTGGAAGCTGTCTTTAATCACAGTGGGTGTCACTCTGTGCCCTTAACAGTGAACTCAGAATATAAAATTACCATATAATATATAAGTTATATACCATAAGAGGCCCACCAGTAAAACCAAAGAGTCATTATTCAGGAAAAGTCGGGCCAGAGATCTGAAAATCACAGCATGAGGATTGGATTCCATGTGGACATGCATCCCAGAGATCACAGACCTGCATCTGAACAGAGGTTGTCAAGTAAGCCACTCAGAGATGGAACAGCAAAATGATATCTAAGGGTTTCACTTAATAATAAACCACTTATTGAGTTCCTACTAAAATGCCAGATTTGTACAGCATGATCTTTGCTTCTAATCAGGGCACAGCTATGTAGGCAAGTAATTATGATACAATGTGGTAATTATGCTACGGATAATGGAAAATGCTGGTTATGTAATATGCTAAGGATTATTTCATAAATGAAGGGCTATTCAGCTGGATTTTAGAAGGGTGAAATTTAGCCAGATGGACAGAGAAGGAAATAAAAGCAGAGGGAATACATCACACAACAGCAAGAAGATGTGAAAACACAGTTTGGAATGATACGACTCTTGTACGGGGAGCCTAGCCAGGGAGGGGGTGGGGAGAGGGCTGCAGGGAAAAGCAGATGGAAAACAAAGCTTAAAAGGGAAGTTGTAGCTGCCAGAGAAAAGTCTGGAATGTCACTATGTGGATATATTTGCCCCATGTTGTTGTTGGTGGTGGTGGTGGTTGCCAATGAGTCAGCTCCGACTCATGGCGACCTTATGTACAACAGAAAGACGCACTCCCGGGTCCTGCACTATCTTCACAATCACTGTCTGCATGAGTCTGCTCTTGTGGCCACTGTGTCAGTCCATCTTACTGAGGGTTTCCCTCACTTTCACTGACCCTCTGCTTTACCAACCACGGTGCTCTTTTTTTAATCGATATTTGCCTCATACATAATGGGAAGTCATCTCTGGTTGTTAAATAAGGTGTGGGATGTCCACATATGTTGTTAGAAATTAATGATCAGAGGCGTGTGGAGGGAGGACTGAGACTGAGGTGGAGGAACCCGAGAGGACATCCACATTGACATACCCATGCCATGTAACATGAGCCGTGGCACTGAGGACCTGGTGGTGAAAGCTGGGCAGTGGGCAGGGCAGAGACTTTGCAAAGGTGGGGCAGCATCAAGGTTGACAGGGCAGGTTTGCAGCCACACTGGGCTTGAACCCAGGCCCAACTCTTGTAGCTACGTGACCTGGGGTAAGTTATTTAACCAGTCCAAATCTCAGTGTCTTCTATAATATACAGAACTAAGCACCTTCCAGGGATTCTGTCATGGCTAAACCAGAACCCAGCCCCCCATCTGTCAGTGTGTCACACTGTGGTGGCTTGCGTGCTGCTATAATACTGGAAGCTATGCCACCGATATTTCAAATACCAACAGGATCACCCATGGTGGACAGGTCTCAGCAGAGTTTCCAGACTAAGATTGACTAGGAAGAAAGGCCTGGTGATCTACTAATGAAAATTAGCCAATGCAAACCTTCTGGATCACAGCAGAACACTATCTGACTCACTTGTATTGCATATATCATCAGGAGGGAGCAATCCCTGGAGGAGGACATCATGTTGGTAAGCAGAGGGCCAGTGAGGGCGAGAGAGACTCTCGGTGAGGTGCATTGGCCCAATAGTCACAATGATGGACTCCAACATGCCATTGATTGTAAGGACAGTGCAGGACCAGGCAATGTTTTGTTCTTTTGTACATAAATAAGGGCACCATGAGTCAGAGCATTCAACAGCATCTAACTGCAACAGACCAGATCTAAAACGTACAGGCACGTCTGGCTGGCCTTAGTGCTCAGCAATGGTGGCTCTTTTTGGAATCAGCAGTCCTTGATAACTGAGCAGAAGTAGAGGATGCTGGAAGGGGATAGTTAAGGCAGTTGAGCCCCTAGGTTGGGAGCCAGGTCAACAGTGAGTAGGAACAACTGAGGAAGGTCGACATGCCTACAGGGCTTCTAGGGGAGATGGTGGTGGGCTTCTGGATGCACAGATCCGAAGATTAGGAGACAGTGGGCTTGAACTAGCAGCAGGAATGTAAGAGGCATTGGCTCAGGGGTAAGAGCTGAGGCTAGGTGGTCAGAGTGGCCAGTCACAGAGATTATAGAAAAGGGAGAGAAGACAACTGTGGGGCACTGGAGAACAGAAGCACTTAATGGGTGAGCAGGTAGACCAACATAAACCCTGGATGGAGGCTCTCCAGAGCTGGGATGACTCAGTCACGCTCCTACCCGTATCATCTAGCACATTCCTACTCCTGCCAGCTGCTCTGTGTTCATGTGACTGGAACACCAACATGGCAAGAAAATAGAAACAATATGCATAATTACAACGAGAAAGGAAAGATGGACGTGAGATGAGCTAAGGAAAGGTTTCCAAAAGTTTGGGGGTGGTTTCAGCATATCTGCGGGAGCAAAGGGTTGATTGCAGACCTGGGAGAGGTGGCGGTATGGGACCAGGACCGGGAGTATCATTCAGTATTTGCAGTGATAGGATTGTACAGCTGGCAAATACAAAATAAATCACCTCAAAACATTATTAATAACAGAATAATTCAATAAGGTGGCTAGGTAAAAAGTAAAACACAAACATCATCATCATCATCTCATACAGAGTCAACTACCAGACACAGAATATGATGGAAAAAATAAATTTAAGAAGATATATACTGGACATGTATGAAGAAAACTTTGTTACTTGGCTGAGGGCTCCCAAAGGAGATTTTATTGCACCCAAAGTCAGACTCTGCCTTTAGGTAAAGTGTCCACCTCATGAGGGTATCAATTAACTTGAATTAAAGTAAAAATGTAGTATGGTCTCAATAAGATGTCTGTAGGGAAAAGGCATAAAACCATATCCAGAAAATTACTGGGTAACAAAAAGAGTGATACAGAGGTACTGCTGATCCAGATGCTGGACCATGGCACAATGTCAGCGTCGCAGCCCAGGAATGGAATGGAATGAGACAGAACAGGGAGTCTGGAAATAGATCCAATGCATCGGGAATTCAGTATACAATGAAGGTGTCATTTAATATCATTGAGGAAAAGAATATCCAATAAATTTAATAAATACTATAGGGAACGGTGTGACAAGCTGGAAAAAAAAATTTGACAGCTACCATACTTAAAAAAAAAGAAATCCAAACCCATTGTCATCAAGTTGATTCCAACTCATAGTGACCCTATAAGACAGAATAGAACTGCCCCCATAGGGTCTCCAAGGCTGTAATCTTTATGGAAGCAGACTGCCACATCTTTCTCCCGCAGAGCGGCCGGTCGGTTTGAACTGCTGACCTCTCGGTTAGCAGCCATGCGCTTAACCACTGCACCAGACTACCTACATGAAAATAAATTCCATATAGAACAAAGATTCAAATGCAAAACAATAACAACAAAACAGAGCACTAGGAGACAATATTGGGACATGTTTCTAATCACCAAATGAGGAAGATCTCCTTCTAAACAAAACAAAAATCCAGAAACTGTAAAAGATTAGATTGATAAGTTCAACTATATAAAAATAGAAATTTTCTGATTACAAAGCTTCATAAAACAGGGAAAGAAAAAACCAAATAACTAACAGACAGAATATTTACAACATATATCACCGAGAAAGCCCTGCTTCCCTTAATTTAAAGAGCTTCTACAAATCAATAAGAGAAAGATCAATAACTTGATAGAAATATAGGCAAATGTGTGAGCGAACAAGAAAGGCAAAAGATAAAAATGATACCTAAACATATGGAAAATGCTCACTCTCACTCATCATATGAGAAATGCAATTGGCACCACATCTCAATACGATTTTTCCCTATCAGATTGGCAAAGAGCTAAAAGTTTTTTTAGCACACTTGTTTGCCAGCATTTATGATGGTGTCATAAATGACTCAAACACAGAAAACCAGGAAAACCTCTATAGGTAATTTGGTGACAGCTATGAAAATTTCAAATGTGCTTCAACATTTCAAATGTTCATGCTCTTTGAGCCAACAGTTCCATCTCTAGAAATATATTCTAAGACACATGTGGGCATATAAGTAAATGGAATTTGTACAAAGGTACGCAATGGCTCCAAGACTGGGAAATGAGTGAACAAGGAATTGTAGTGAAATAAATTAGAACACACTCACAAAATGGAATATTATACACCCACAGTATTAGAGGCTTGTAGAGGCACAGAATATCTCTGAAAAGGATATGAAAACAAACCCGTTGTCATCGAGTCTATTCGGACTCCTAGCAATCCTATAGGACAGAGTAGAACTGCCCCATAGGGTTTCCATGGAGCCCCTGGTGGATTTGAACTGCCAACCTTTTGGTTAGCAGCCATAGAACTTAACCACTTTGCCACCAGGGTTTCCAAAAAGGATACACAGGATTACTAACAGCATTTGCCTCTAGGAAGAATATCGGGAACCTGGGGGATGTGAATGAAGGGAGACATTTCATCCCATACAGTATGGGTGTTCTAGAGCTGCCGTAACAAAATACCACAAACTAGGTGGCTTATAAGGAGCCCTGGCGGCACAGCGGTTAAGCACTCAGCTGCTAACTGAAAGGTCAGCGGTTCAAACCCACCAGCCGCTCCATGGGAGAAAGGTGTAGCAGTCTGCTTCTGTAAGGATTCACAGCCTTGGAAAACCTGTGGGGCAGTTCTAGCCTGTACTATACGGTAACTATGAGTCTGAATCGGCTCAATGGCAATGGGTTAATGGGAGGCGGCTTGTAAGAACAGATATTCATTGTGTCACAGTTCTGGAGATGAGTAACCCAAATTCAGGGTGTTGGCAGGGCCGTGTTCTCTCCACAGGCTCCTAAGGGAAGATTCTTTCTTGTCTCCCCATTCCTGGTAGCTGGTAGCTGCAGCATAACTATGTTGTCAGATAGAAGTCCTCCCTCTGTGTGCCACTCTGTCTCTTCTCCTTTTATAAGGGCAGCATTTAGATGGAATTAGGACCCAACTGCTCCAGTGTGATCTCTTGTTAAGTGATAACATCTTCAAAGACCCTATTTCCAAACAAGTCAGCTTCACAGGTACAGGGGTGAGGGCTTCCACATGCCTTTTTGGGGGACTATCTATCAAATGGAGGAAAATACCTCCCATGGTGCCATGATATCGTTGAGAAGATTCAAAGGAATAAAATATATAAAGTGCTGGGCACACAGTAGATTCTCTATAAGTGTTAATTGTTGTTATGATTATTAAAGCCTTTCTCCAGAAAAAGAGGGAAGGCTTCATGGGCAAGGAAACGGCAGGAATCAAGGCTGGAAAGTGGGATTGTAGGACTCATCCTCTCGCAGACTCACACTGCACCTGCAGGAGAACGGCAGGAACAAAATCTAAATAGGTAAGCAGTGGTTACAATTTCCAGAACGTTCTAAGACTGCTCAGGAATGTTGCTACAATGGTTTGTTCATCCCAAGGGTGGGTAAAAGTGTGAAGGAGATGCAGAAATTAATTTAGCAAGTCCTAATCTTTCCTCAAGAGTCCCTGGGTGTTGCAAATGGTTAACAAGCTCAGCTGCTAACTGAATGGTTGGAGGTTTTAGTCTGCCCAGAGGCGCCTCTGAAGAAAGGCCTGGCGATCTGATTCCGAAAGGTCACAGCCTTGAAAACTCTATGGAGCACAGCTCTACTCTGCACACATGGGGTCACCGAGTGTAGGAAAAGACTTGATGACAACTAACAACAACAAAATGGAAATTAACGTCCTCGACAGATGCAGTACGCCACTGATTCTTAATTGTCTTCTTTTTTAATTTGCTTTTCACTCTTACCATAGCCTCTTTCCCCGTCTCTTTTTCTTTTCAATGTCTTTAACACACCACCTCTTTCCGCTATTCTTCTGAGTCCACCTTTTGTTGCCCCTAGTGTCCCTGGATGGTGCAAATGGTTAATAAGCTCAGCTGCTAAATGAAAGGTGGAAGCTTGGAGTCCACCCAAAGGTACCTCGGAAGAAAGGCCTGGTGATCTACTTCTACTTCTGAGAAATCAGACATGGAAGGTTCTGTGGCGCACAGTTCCACTCTGACACACATGGCGTCTCCACGAGTCAGAGCTGACTCAGTGGTAACTGGTTACTGGTTAATTTTCCTTAAATTATAAAGTTTAAAATAAGCAATTAATGGGCTCTGTTTAATTTAGTAGTTATCCCTGAACTCACATCTCATGTCAAAGATAATGCATAGTAGTTTAAAATTTAGTATTAACTCATGGCTCAGAGAATTCATCCAAATAAAGTGATGCTTACTGAGCTGTGATACAGTCCTTGGTACTCGGTGCCAACGTTTTACCCCCGAAGAGCCGTAGTATTTATTCAGCTCGTTCACACTCTCTTACAGAATTCATTTCTGCTTTATTCACTTTAGATTCTACTTTGGTGAAAGCAGAATTCACTTCATCAGAAAAGGATGGTAGAAAAAGTTAAGAACCAAGACATTCCAAACTACTAGCAAGGTCAGTAGCAGAAGAGAGACAAGGGCCAGAGAAATGGAACCCAGAATGTGCATAAGGAAGGAGCTAGACGTAATTAAGTCCCAGATGCTCTTGTGATCCAAGCCAAAAATATGCTGGCAATTTAGTCAATAAAGTCAGGACAGGTTATGAAATAGATAACAGGGCCGCACACTTCCCAAGGTGCTGCCCGTTTTGCCAGTTAGTGAAGGACAGCCCAGCCTTTCGGGGGAGCGTATGGTATCTACTTAGTACAGGATGTGAAATGAATCCTGTACTGATGCTGATGTTGTCAGTGACCCCTTGTAAACACTGTCTTCCCTTTGGGCACCCTGGCCTGTATGAAGAATTTAGTAAATCACCAGGTTAATAGAGAAAAGAGGAAAAACGTAATCTTAGCCATGTCATCTGTGTTTAGTAAGTTTTTCCATTTATAAAAGCTTTTAAACATATGTGTTTTGTCTTCATGCTGTGATCACAAGATAAGTCTTCATTTCAAGGATGCGCCACATTCCCTGAGAGAAAGCAGGGTGGGGGTAGGGAGAGGATGGGCTGAGAGAGGATTCGTATCAGAGAGCAGGAGAGGAATTGTTCTGCGTTTTCCTTGTAGACCTGAACTCAAGATACATCTTAGCTAGCAGCATTGTGGCTGCAAATGACTACCCTATCTTTCCGTCTGTTCTATGCTTTGGCTGTTTATATTTCTACTGTGGACATTACTCCTCACACGATTACAACAGATGTGAATAGAATAAAGGAATAAAGTGAAGATATATATATATCTTGGTTCTTAACACACACACATATACATATACTGTATGTATATGTGTGTGTGTGTGTGCATGACGTATATGTATGTAGGTATATGTGCATATATATATGCATGTATGTATATATGTGTGTGTATATATCTACGTGTATATGCATGCACGTTTGTTATAAGTCTGTATATATGTATGAATATATTTGTGTATGTGTATGTATGTATATATATGTATGTATATATGCATGCACATGTTTGTGTATATATGTGTGTATGTGAACATATGCACGAATATGTTAGTGTATGTATGTCTGTGTATATATATGTATGTGTGTATATATATGTATGCCACAATATGAGGGCACTCTATGCTTTGAGGTCGGGGTTCAAGTGTTTCATCAACAAAACAAGACCAGTGTTTTTTAAATTGAATTTTGTGAACTCCCCAGGATTCCAAAATGTTTTCATTTTTTATGTTAGGACATCTTCATTTAGAAACGATGATTTCTTCTCGGAGGGGGAATAAAACATTCATCATCTCACTGTTTGCCAAACTTCCTTCACTCTCTGGCCAACCATAGTCTAAAATTAATACTTTATCTTTTGTTATATGGTTTGTTTCTATTAAATTCATGCCTAATGAAATTGTGTCTCTGTTGTGTCCCATTCCAAGCTTTAGATCTCATGAAACGGACAAAGAACACCACAACCACTTGTTGTTATTTAAAAAAAAAAACAATCCTCATTGTA
Organism: Trichechus manatus latirostris; assembly: GCF_000243295.1. Taxonomy (NCBI): domain Eukaryota; kingdom Metazoa; phylum Chordata; class Mammalia; order Sirenia; family Trichechidae; genus Trichechus; species Trichechus manatus. The sequence goes on from NW_004444112.1 coordinate 831,628, forward strand.
TGTCCCTGGCCTTTAATTCAGACTGGGAGTCTGATAACTGATAACTGAATGGAAATGAAATTCATAGTAATAATCACTCCACCCACCCTATAGATGAGCACCACGAGTGACTGGCTGTAGAGAAGCAGTGAGTTAGAAGTTCAATGGGTAGCTAGGAGTCAGGCATACAGCATATTTAAAGGTGAATAAAGAGAAAACAAACAAACAATTGCCCTTGAGCTCCACAGGGTTTTCAAGCCTGTGACCTTTCAGAAGCAGATCACTGGGGCTTTCTTCTGAGACACCTCTGGGTGGGTTCACACTGCCAACCCTTCAGCTAGTAGCTGAAGGCTTAACCATTTGCACCACCCCGGGATCCAAGCAGCCCTTAGCCCTCTTCTATATCCTGTAGAGTGGATTTGACTCAAAAGTGAGGTATGTTATTGGCTCACAGCTTCTCAGAAGTGACATGTTCACTTAATGATGTCCTGGACTCTCTCCTGAGCTTTGGGCCTGTTTTACAGGGACAGTCTGTAATGCAAAGCCCCAAATCAGACACTCTTTGGGACAGACGCTGATTTGGGGCTTTACGTTCATCTTCCCCAGGTGGGTCCAGGGCTGTGGTTGACTGGTCCTGGGGCGGCTTGGAGGTTTGTGTGGGACTTGACAAAGGTTAGTGATCCCTCGGAGATGCTTAGCCCTTGTCTTGGCCTCCTGAGGGCCTTTTATGTCTGCTAGTTAAGACCACCCTGCCCCTGAGAACTCACAGTGTTTGCCCCAGAGCAGAGAGAGAAGCAGCTGCCCGACTCAGTCTGCCCTCAGTGCAATAGAATTTGCATCCTTTACTCACCTTTAAGAGTCCCTGGATGGTACAAATGGTTAAGGCTCTTGGCTGGAGGTGCCTCAGAAGAAAGGCCTGGTGATCTACTTTAAAAAAAAATCCAAAACCCAACCAAATACGTTGCCACCCAATCAGTTCTGACTGAAAACCCTATGGAGCAGTTCTACTGTAACGCACGTGGAGTCGCCATGAGTGGAAATCAACGTGACTGCAACTACCAACAAGAAGGAAGAAGTCAGATACCGGGGGGGCAATGAAGAACAAAATCACTTTGTTGTTGTTTGTTTGTTGTTATCGTTGTTTGTTGCTGTTCATTGTTATTGTTGCTGTTAGGTGCCAGCCAGTCCATTCTGACTAATAGTGACCTTATATGACAGAGTAGAACGGCCCCACAGCGTTTTCTATGTTGTAATCTTTATGGGAGCAGCTCCCACAGAGCTGCTGGTGGGATCAAACCCCCAGTGTTTCAGTTAGCAGCCGAATGCTTAACCATTGTGCCACCAGGGCACAGCGTCCGGCTGCAATAGCCATTATCATCAAAGCTGACAGGAGTGGTTCTCATTGATCCCAACCCCAGAAGCCCACCTCCTCCCAGGTCTGAGCGCAGGCATCTCCCATTGTCCATATGGTAACTTTTAATACAGATAGCACAAAAAAAGAAATTATATCATCCTGTGCATTTTATTAAAAATTCATTCATTCATTAAAGAATTCCTGAAGTCTTCCATTTGTCTTGGTAGTGGAGCAGCCACTGAGCTCACATATGAAATACACTTAACGGTTAAAGCTATGCCTCAAGTCCTCCCAAGACTTAGAGTGCACGTGTGTGTGTATGCACACATACACATGTACTCACACACATATTCACACACATATTTACATATCTACACTCACAAACACAAATTCATATGCACACATACTCACACTCACAAACACATGTACACAACACACATGTAAACACATACGCATACACATACACACAAACCCACACACAGAAACACACATACACACATATAAACACATGCACACACTCACACACATACTCACACTGACACATGCATACACACATATACAAACATGTAAATACTGTATATATGCACGTTTTATACACATGCTCCACGTGCTCACACACACAGATGTAATTAGCTTACCAATCTTCCTGTCTGGTGCACCATGTTCATGCAAGCTAGAAATTTTCCACATTGCCTAGAACATTCGGGCTAGATGCACTGACTTTGCAGAGCATTTATTACAATCATTTATAACTAACTACACATTCGCCCAGTTTATTCAAACCAAATGACGACAACAGTAAAGAAACTAGTAGGTAGACATACATGGTTCCGGCATAGACTCATCAGAAGTCCCACCTGCGCGAGAAATGAACAGTATATTAACTACCACTGCGTTTGTGTTACAAAGAGTGAAAACAATCACACAAGTGGCAGGAGGGACATGGAGTTATTCATTTAATCCTGGAGTGAGGGCTGGAAACTCTCCATAGTCATTCAAAGATGAGTAAAGTGAGACCACTCAAAACACCAAGCCTGGTTCTGGGTTGCAATTTCAGAACCTCCTGAGTAATCCTTTCTACCTTTCCACAAACTCTTTTCAAGAATCTATGAGATCTCTCCTTCTCTTTTTGTTGTTTTTCCTTAATTTCCCTGTGGAGATTTCACTCACTGCCATCATTCACATCATCATTCCTACATTTTGGAAGGGACTAGTTCAGTCTTCTCTACCTAATGATAAGTACTCTTAACAGACATCTTACATTTGCTCGTTTGTTGAGACTTGAAGTTCTCCATCTCTTCCAAATTATGGAGGGACTTAGTATGAGAATAGCTCATGACACGACACACTATCTTATATTTGTGCAACCTGAAGGCCCATTTTGGAAAACCCTCTCTAAACCAAAAATGGAAAGGTGACCATGAATCCAGCCATTGACCTTGATCTTGGGCTGCTATCACATGAACAACCCCTGATATTTCTCTTTTCCTTTCAGTAGTCCTTGGTTCGAAAATATCAAAATCAATCAGTCAATTAAACTAAGCACCTATCTATTGAGTACCTACTCTGTGGAGTGCATGTGAGGGAGACAAAGATCCAAAGGACAGAATATCTGTATTTAGGGACTATTGCTCTCTTGGAAGAAAGAGTCCTGGACACGCACAGCTTGACGAAGAGGCATTCATTCCTTTGGCCAACCCTCATCGATGACTTCTTGAGAATAGTTGCTGGGCACATGGACTTGACTGAGACACTGTTCCCAGGGGCACAGGCATAGGAGCCCACGGTCAGAACACAGTGGAGGGGCAGACATGCCACCATGGATGGGTACAGAGAGCTGTGAGGACACGAAGTCACCTCACCAGGCTGCCTGGAGGTTGAAGGAGAGGGTTGGAGCTGCTGGAGAATGGAGGAGGAAGGGCCATTCTGACAAGTCTTGGGGAAGAAATGGGATTCTATTCTAGACAGTAGGAGCATCCAGGGACGCTTAGTGCAGCTCCTTCCACTGCTGTTTTCATCTTGAAAAAGGAGTAAGTTTGAACAAACCACAAGAAAAAATTTACAGGAATTCCTTTTTAATTCATTTAATTCCATTTTAAGATATGAGAGCCTGACAGAGACCAAAACAGAGCCGGGGTGGGGGGTGAGAGAAGAACTTGTACTGTCATATTAGAAAAACATAACCACTTTCAAATATATTGAGAACCCCTTTTAAAGATGTTAAGCAATATAAAAGACGTTGTTGTGGCTGCTAGGTGCCGTCGAGTCAGTTCCGACTCATAGTGACCCTCTGTACAACAGAAGGAAACACTGCCGTGTCCTTCGCCATCCTCACAATCTTTGCTATGTTTGAGCCCATTGTTGCAGCCACTGTATCAATGCATCTTATTGAGGGTCTTTCTCATTTTCATTGACCTTCTTCTTTACCAAGCACAGTGTCCTTAAGATATTAGCTATTAACAATGGGTTCTGTTTTTGGATGCTTACTATGTGTCTTAGGCTAGGTTGTCTAGAGAAGCAAAACCAGTAAAGCGTAAAAATATATATAGAGAGAGAGATTTATATCAAGGAAACAGCTCACATGATTGTAGAGGCTGGAACATCCCAAGTCCATGGATCAGGATAGAGGCTTCTCCAGATTCACGTAGCCACAGGGGCTGGTGAACCCAAGATTGGCAGGTTGGACAGCAGGACTCTTGCTCACAGGCTATGAAGATGGAGGAATCCCAACACTGGCAGGTAAGCTGCTAGCTCAAGTCCCAAGAACCAAGGTCAGACAAACAGCTGCAGGATCCAGAGAGGGCAAAAGCCAGAATGTCCACTTATATTTGGATGCAGGCTACACGCCCAAGGAAACTCCTTTTCAACTGACTGGCTACTCACAGCAGATCCCATCATGGGGGTGACCACATATAAACACTGAGAATCATGGCCCAGCCAAGTTGACACACAATCTTAACCATCACACTATGTGATAAGCATTTTACATACATTTCTCTTTTAAAGCACAGCTAGCCCCTTGAGATACAAACACCCCCAGTTTACAGAGGGAGAGGGCTTAAGTGACTTGTTCAAGGTCATTGCCAGTGAGTGACTGAGCTTGTATACTGCCAGCTAGTTTGAGTGATTCCAAACCTACTACTCAGTGCCTGGCTCCAAGCACCCAGCTTTTACCTACTGTGGCTCTCACTGTTAGTTCAGCATGTCTGTAGGGTACTGGGGCTTTTCTGATTAACTACATTGTAACACAGATATTTAGGGTGATGTGAGCAAACCCCTTTTCCCCTTCACTCCCTCCCTTACCCCTGCCACTGTCCCTTACACACACACACACTCAGGTATATACACACACACATAGACTTCCCACACATACACATACTCTCTCTCACACACATGCACTCATATATACACACAAATACACCTCTCACACACAAATACACTCTCCCCAAACACATACTCTCACACACGTACACTCATGCACACACATATACACAAATACACCCCATACACTCACACACACACTCATGTAAACACGCACACAAATACATCCCCACACAAATACACTCTCCACACACACTCTCATGTAAACACACATACAAATACACTCCCCACACACACACTGATGCACACATACGCACACAAATACACCCCACACACTCACAAATACACCTCACACACACACACACTCATGTAAACACACACAAATACACCCACACACACATACTCTCACACCCACACATACACACACTTATGCACACATATACAAACACACAAGTACATCCTATGCACTCACACACAAATACACACACATGTACACACTCACACACACACACAAACACACTCTACACACACAAATACAACCACACACTCACACATTTGCAGTCACAGTGAATAAAAAGTGAAAAAAGTTTAAAATTTTTAGATAAAAAATGTTTGATATCAATTTAAATACAATAATTAAAATTATAATACTAAAACAATTAAATAAAATAGTATTTTATTTTAAATAATTTTTTATTCACAGAAAAGTTTTAAAAATCTCTCTCGTCTTTCCCCTTGTGGAATCATTGGCAAATGAAGTTAATTATCGCTTTGAAGAATAGAAGACTCTCTTTTTATCAATTACTATGTTTGTTTGAGTGTGTGTATGTTCGATATAAACGTAGACTAGATAGGTAGGTGGGTGGGTGGATAGACAGACAGACAAACTGACTGATTCATGGCAATAGCAATAAACATCCCTACACATTAATTTGACTTATAATCTATAAAATGCCAAAGTTCTATAAACCACTCAGACAAAGAGAAACATAAGCAACAAACCAGTTTATTTTGAGCTGTACCTACCTTCCCAGGCATATTCCAGTAAAAAGTTAATTTGACAGTGGTATGAAAAACAGAAGAGGAATTGGCAAACGGCATGAGTAATGGCTAGCAAGTTGCAAATTAAATACCAAACAGATAAGCACCATCAGAGAGAGGCGGAATATATCAAAATTTGTTATGCCTCTAGGGATAAGCTGAATTTGTGGTGCCATATAAAACAGTGCCATTAACACGTCATTGCAAGCTTTCCTTCTGAAGGAGATGACTTCGGTAAATGCAAAGCTTTCTTGGCACAACTGTTCAAGGAAAAGAAGCCTGGGAGCACAGAAAGCAATTTAGTAACCAGCCCTAACAAACAGCTCCCACGCCAATTCCAAAGTTTGGGAAACAGGCAGAAGTACTTTCACGTACAGTCCTGCCGGAGTTTAGAAACCAGGTAACCTGCTGGTTCCCGGATTGCTCTCAAGAAGATCCATTTGTCTTAATTAAACACAGATTGAACTAGAATCAGTGGTGCAGTTCAGTTCATGGGAAACATGCACATCTTTATGCATAAGAAGTTATCTATGAAGATTGGAGATAGTTTCAGTTTTTCTTTCCTTTTTTAAAGACTTTAAACTCGGTTTAAATGCAAAAAAAAATTCAAGCAAAGTTTGGCTACTTCCCAAAACAAATGAAAAGCTATTTTCTAGAGGGGAAAAATGCATAGATATTACAGGGTTAAATTCTTTAAGAAATTTTGCTACTAAACAGACTTAGAAATTAACAAAATTTTATATAAATAAACCACTTATTCTCTGGAAATGGATGGGAAGACTGGAACGCAGATTCCCCAAAAAGAGATTAAGATGAAAAGTGTTATGGATTGAATTGTGTTCCTCAAAAACATGTGTTGAAATTCTCACCCCTGCACCTGTGAATGTAACCTCGCTGGGGAAGATTTTTCTTCGACAGTGTTTTCAGTTAAGTTAATGAAGCCATACTGGAATAGAGTGGGTCCTAATCCCTTCTGAGTGGTGTCTTTTGATAGGGGAGAACAGACCCAGAGACAGAATTACTCAGGGGGGAGGATGCCACGTGAAGATACATCTACAAGCCATGGAATGCCGAGTCGCCTGGAGCTACCAGAAGCCGGAAGAAATAAGAAAAGATCTTCCCCAGAGCCTTCAGAGAGAGCATGGCCCCGTTGCTGCCATGTTGATTTGGACTTCTAGCCTCCAGAACTGTGAGACAATAAATGTCTGTTCTTTAAAGCCATCCGCTTTGTGGTACTTAGTTACAGCAGCCCTGGGAAGCTAAGAAAACAAATATAACATGAATAGATTTTGGTATCTATTTCAAATATTTTTCTAGGAGTAGCAGGGTTAAAACATTTTTGGTTTGGTTATTCTCGATAAAATTCTCAGCATATCCAGATGTAGCTAATGCCTATCTCTCAAGCAAGGTTTCAAACCAGTTCCTTCTGGTTCCAACCCTTGCTGAGAATCTGCATTTCTAACAAATTCCCAGGCGATGCTAATGCTGCTGGTTAGGGACCAGTTATGCGACCCATGAGTAGAGCACCAAACCAAAACCAAACCCATTGCCATCTAGTCCTCGATTCTGACTTACAGTGACCCTACAGGATCGAGTAGAGCTGCCCCATAGTTTCCAAGGCTGTAAATCCTTAAGGAAGCAGACTGCCACATATTTCTCCCACACTAGTAGAGTGGTAGTTCTCAAAATTTATTATACATGAGAAATCACCTGGGGATTTTGTTGAAATGTAGATTCTGATTCAGTATATCTTCAGTGGAAATGCAAATTCTCAGCAGGGGTTCCAACCAGAATGAACCGATTTGAAGTCCTGCTCTCAGGATTGTTCTCCAGGTAAAATGAAATACCGTGTGTAAATTCGGGCTCAGCTGCTAACCAAAAGGTCGGCAGTTCAAATCTACCAGCTGCAACTTGGAAACTCTATGGGGTAGTTCTACTCTGTCCTATAGGGTCACTATGAGTCGGAATTGACTTGACAGCAATGGGTGAGTGTGTAAATCACAAGGATCATGGCCTGAGTCATGGCTGGTACTCATGAACGATTTCTAAAACTCCCGAATATGGACTACCGTGGTTGGAGCTTAACAGAGAACCACAGCCAGTCTCCAGGAAAGTCGGGATTTCCTAGAATGGTAAGTGGCAAATTATGTGGTTTACTGGAGACAAAGTTTCTTCTCTTAGTACTTTGCAGTGTTAAATCTTTCAGGCATCAAAGCAATCTCACTGTGACTATTTCAGGACCACAGATCAACAGTGCCAAGTAGTTGGACTATTTGAAACCCAACACATAGTTAAAATAGTTGAAAATTTCAAGATAATCATAACAGAGGAAATCATTAATCATATATACTTATATGACCAATGTATGTATATAGGTGTATGAACGTGTGTGTATATATGTATATGTGTGTGGACTCATATCCCTGGGTCATGTAAACAGTTAAAGGTTGGTGGTTTGAGTCCACCCAGAAGCACCTCAGAAGAAAAGCCTGGTGATCTATTCCCAAAAAAAAAATCAGTCATTGAAAACTCTACTGCGACACACACGGGGTTGCTGTGAGTCAGAATCAACCTGACAGCAGCTGGTGTGTGTGTCTGTGTATAGAGAGAGAGAGAGAAAGCGAGAGACAGAGAGAGAGCCTTTCTCTCACCAGGTAGGTGCCAGGCAAAGAGGGCCATGTGTACATTTCTGTCTATCCTCAAAGCCAAGGCAAGATGGGATCCTAGAGGCCGTTGATTTTGGTTCCTTGGGCTCATGTTCCTAAAATCTCTCAAGCACAAGTAAGCTTCAGAGAAAGCCTCTCTTCAGAGGTTGCAATTCAGGAACCATTTCATCTTTGTCATCAGAGCCTCACGTGCATTTTCCAGCTAGAAGGGAGCAGCCCTTTTCCTGAAAACACTCTGTGCTTGCCAGCCCCTCGGATCATCACCCATCATCTGTGACGTAAACACAAATGCCAGCACATCCTGACTTTGTGACATTCCAGGTGGTACGGAGTGCAGGGACATATATTCTCCTTACAGAACTTGTTGATACTTTGTCTCACTTCACCGCGGTGATGGCGTTTGGGTTCTATTGTTGGCCTCCGCTTTAAACTGAACATGTCCAACAAATGTGGCTATCGTGCCTCCTGTGTCTTCCCACCCCAAATCTTCTGGCAAATGTAAATCTGTTCCCTCTTTTATTTCTTTTTCTTTTAATACATACATACATACCAGTTTCCCTTGAGATGACTACCACTCCTGGCGCCCTCACGTGTACAGAGTAGAAATGTACCCCATCAGGTTTTCATGGCTTTAATGTTTCAGAAGCACATCACCAGGCCTTTCCTCTGAGGCACTTCTGGGTGGGTTCTAACTGCCAACTTTTGGATTAATAGTCAAGCGTTTAATTATTTGTACCACTCAGGGACTTTTTTCTAGTACAAGGCATTACAAAGATATAAGCACAGTATGAATACTTAGGTGCAAGGCTTTGTAAAGTATGTTTCTGAATTTGCCTAACAAAGACTCATCTGTCAGCATGAGCTGTTCCTTTGTAAGCTAAATGAGAGCCCTGCAATAAAGTGCTGAAACTAAGCTTTCGCCTGCCTCTCCCCCTTGTTCATCTCTAACTTCCCAGGCAAAGGCTGGTGAGTCCCACAGCTGATGTCCCAGACCCTGGCATGACCTCAGCTGATGGGGGTAACAGGGAATGGAACCGAGGAGACCGTGGTGCCCACTTCAGCTCACCCAGAGTCAGAGTCCAAGGTCAACCCTGCAGGGGTCCTCCCATGAGGCACTGTACGCATGTCCTGGCGCCACCACAGCAAATCATCAGGAACTAGGTGATTTAAAGGAGCTCTGGGTGCCAGAGTGGTTAACTGCTTGGCTCCTAACTGAAACGCTGGCAGTTTGAACCCACCAGTCACTCCGTGGGAGAAAGATGTGGCGATCTGCTCCCATAAAGATTACAGCCTTGGAAACCCTATGGGGACAATCCTACTCGGTCTATAGGGTCGCTATGAGTTGGAATTGACTGGACAGCAACAGGAAGGTGGCTTAAAACAACAGAAATTTACCCTCACACAGTTCGGGAGGCCAGCAGTCCAGAATCAAGGTGTTGGCAGGGCGATGTTCTCTAGAAAGGTTCTAGGGGAGGATCCTTCCTGGCCTCTCTTCTGGCTTCTGGTGGTTGCTGGCCATCCTTGACATTCCTTGGCTTGTGGCTGAATCACTCCAATCTCTGCCTCCATCTTCACGTGGTCATTTTCCCCCTGTATCTGTCTGTATCTCTTCTCTCAATACCAATTATATTGGATCAGGACCCACCTTACTCCAGTACGACCTCAACTTAATCGCATACACAAAGACCCTATTTCCAAGCGAGGTCCATTCATAGGTTCCAGGGGTTAGGACTTGCACATACCTCTCTGGAGGACACAGTTGAGCCAGAGCAGTTAACCTTACTCACTTTCCCTGCAGATCCCATCTCCACCCTCGTCCACTGGCTGATTCTAACCGGTAGGTGGCCTCATGGCGGACAGGCGCTGCGCAGGCGCAGCGCCACCCTCACGCACGCGTGCACCCGAGTGGCTCGTAAATCCTGTTAATTGTTAAAAGTCTTTAACTATAGCGCGGCTTCATTATCCACTGTGCTTGTCAAAATGCAGTTTAATAAGTTCCTTGTTTTATTAACCCTGACAGAAAAGAAAACAGGGTTCTCTATCTCCAGCTATTGGAGACAGAGCCAGGATTTGTCTGAGTGGCTTCTCCAAACAAGTTGCAAAACGAAAAAGTGTGTTGAACATGCAGCATAGATTCCATAGAATCTATTTGCCCCTCCATCGGCTGATCAGTACCTCCCCATAATCGTGTGGGGAAGACAGTGGCCAGCCCACACTCAGGGTCCCTCATGGCTCGTCACAGGATCAGTCAGTGATTATGACCTGATATTGTCTGCTATCAGGGAAAGGCAGAGAGTTTCTCAGACTGAGTAGCTTCGCATGTTTAGAACACCACAAGCCTTACAATGTGTGAAAGGTATCCCAAAATAAGTGGGATTAGCATTAAGTTGAGATGATGTTGCTGATACAAAACAAAATTTGTTTATTAGATTCGACAGCTTTTTAATGATTTTATTCCTGAGAGCAAATAACAAAAGTGACTCAGAAGGAATGAAAGTTGACATAACAATGAAGAAAAAGCCACCTTAGTTGAAAAAGTGATAGAAATCCCAACCTCGTTTGCTGGACGTGAACCTCATTTCCCCACGTGGCATTGCTAGGTGAAGACTGTAGGCAGGGCATGATGTCACCCCCCAAATGACATGTTCCTGCATGCAACAGTCAAGTAAGACCATGACTCCACTCTACATAGTTTATCAGAATAACTACTCCGTCAGTGCCACCGTGTCCTTTGTCAAAAATGACAAGCTCTATCATTAAAATGGAAAATCAAACCCACTGCTGCCTCTTCCCATTCTCTCCCACTTGACTTTTTTTTTTTTCTTTGAAAAGCAGAGATAAATCCCAGTAGCACAATTAAAGCACTAGCTAAATATTACATTGTTGGGCTTAACGATAGATTACAATGTGTGCATAATGACCCAGTTCTAGTAATATCATCTGATTTAGTAAGGGAATCAGGGCCTGCCATATGTTCACCAATAAGGTCCCAGAAATCCTTCTTCTTGTTCTTGATGGATCAGCCAACTGCTATCAAGGATGCTGTTTGGTCTTGAAAACTTGTTGTTTTTGAACATCAAGCACACCAGCATCTCCATCTTGAGGCATGTTTTATCAGACGACTCACAAAGGAGAGGAGGAAGGAGGTGAGCTAGCACCCTGCTACCTGCCCATTCAAGGGCCTTTATTGTTACGATCCGATCCGTGCACCCCTCTATGTGTTCACCCACTAAACCACAGGCTAATCTAAACAACCTTGGAGGGGGGGCAGAAAAAAGCATGTCAGAACTGAACCCAGAACTAAAGGAGTCACAGCTCCAAAACCTGCTTATAGTCTCTTTTTCCTGTTAACATAATGATAGAGCTGAGGGAGCCAGCCTTTTCAGTCTGTAAATCAAAATTTAAATTTTGACTATCCAAAGCTTAATTTCAGAGTAGATATAAATGAAAATCTTGTTACCAAGACACAGTATCAGTCTTAGCTTCATTAGATAATTTAATAAGATGGAAAGCTGACCCACTTAAGTCAGTATGCATGAGGAGATAAGCACAATATTGATTTAATCAGATATTTTCAATAATATTACGCTGCAATTATATGAAAATTATTTCACATATTTAGCCAGGATTAAACCACCACTATGAAAATGGAAAAAAGTGTATATGGTGACCTATTGTTGAAAGGGGCGTACCTTCTTTTGTTGACTTGACTTTGTAACTGTGTAGATTATCCATTTGCTTATAGAAAAAAATAATTTAAAATGTAAACACCAAACTATTCACAGTGTAGAGGACAGTGAGCCTCTATTAAGGGTGATGAAGAAATTTGCAAATGGATAATGGTGATGGATGCATAACATGATGAACACAATCAATCTCACTGAATAGTAAAAAAAATAAACTAAAACAAATGAAACAGTGCATTCAGGTGGTGGCAGACTACGCAGAAAGAAGCCATTCTAAATGGGTTGAAACATTTAATTTGACTTAACATCTCTAATGTGATCTACTCCAAGGACAAAAAGATCTACAATTTCTGGTACCTGTTTTCTGCCATCAAATTGGTGTTGTTCACGTTGGTGTTATTATTCTGAGACTGTTGTATTTGTAATCCGAGACATAGCAAGTGGGTAATTGTGTAGCATTCCACTTCTATCATCCTCTTGATTCTCAACAGCTGAGACTATCGGCTTGGAGAAAAGACGAGAGAGAGACTTGATAGATGAGGTTGAGTAAGTAACAAGATCCAGTGACTAACATGATCCTCGCACACAGTAGATGATCATCCATGCAACAACTAGCTGATGAGCTACTACTTTTTGCCAGCACTGTTCAAGGTGCCAGGGACAGTATGATGTACAAAATGTGCAAAGCCCCTCTCCTTGTAGAATGAAAGGTCTATGATAACTGTTGGCTTCACGTTCCTCAGCACCCACGTCAGGCACTGACCACCCTGAGTTTATCTTCCTCGGCCATTGTGTCTCAAGGCTTCACTCTCCAAGGTAGGGTCTTCAAGAATACCAATCCACCTGTCCTGCTTAATGGTACGTTCAGTTTGTCTTCCCAATGAAAATGAATACCATTCCCTTCTTCTCGACCCCTCTCCCGTCTCCTGTTTTGTTGGCCACTTGAGAAGATTCATTCTGTTTCCTAACAGGAACCACCTTTGTCCTATAGGATAAAAACCCTAAGACTACTCTCGGTCAGAGCCACTACAATCACCATTCTGCTTCCTTCATCTAGAAAGTCATGCTATGAAAAGACTTGCAGCCAGTCTGTCTGCCACATTCGGTGTAACTCTCCTCTGTGTCCCTCAAGTGTGCAAGCTAACTTCCTGCTGTTTTTACTGCCTTTGAGTAACCAGCAGCCACATTGGGAAGCCACAGAACCAACAATCAACATGTAACTATGGCGTGAGAATGTTTCATAAGGCTCAATATTTATTATTTGTATCACATTTTTGAGAAAGCCAATGCAGAATTGCATGAGTTAATTTGTAAAAAATAAATATAATTTTATGTATACAAAAGTTAACTTATAAACATGCTGGCTTTGTATATGGATAATATTTACTCTCTGTGAAACTCAAAAAATAAGTTATTTCCTACAGGGCTGAATTCCAGAATTTCACTTCTCAGGGAAAGTGGGTATGTGTTTGAGTTACATTTCATCATGCACACTTGTGAATTCAAAGATAACCTTTAATAATTGGCTTTTATTTGGAATCTTCAAGTTCACAGATCAGCCTGAGTAGTTCCAAAGCAAAATTTTCAAGTGTTCTCTCATTCCTGGGAAAAAGAAAATTAGATTTGCCTTTTGGCCTTATCCTACATGGTATCCACGTGGGTTATAGTCAAACCCAGTAGAGAAACGGAAGCATTTGTGTTTGCCTGTGCCCCAAACCAGCAAACCAGGTGTCACTGAGTCAATTCTAGCTCATGGTGGCCCCATGTGTGTCAGAGTAGAACTGTGCTCCATAGGTTTTCATTGATTTTCCAGAAGTGGATAGCCAGGTCTTTCTTCCAAGGCATCTCTGGGTGGACTCAGACCTCCAACCTTTCAGTTAGCAGCTGAGTGTGTTAACCGTTTGGACACTCAGGGATTCCTTTTACCCCTCAAACCCCAGAATAATGAACTTCTCCTGATTTTGGTGTTGGTTGCTTGCAACAGACTCAGACAAAATAGCTAAAGTATAAAACTGATTTTGGATATATAGTAGGCTTTTTAATTAATAGAGAGGGGCTATTACTGAAGCCATTTTTTGATTCTCCTAACCCATGGCCTCGGTTCTGGAAGTCTTTCTGAGTAAGAGCCCTAAGTAAAGCGATGTAGCAAAATGCCACTTAAGTGCTTACCATTCTGCCTGTTTTCCTATTACTGATTTTACTTAATTTCTTTGTGTGTTTTCCCACTTGTCATTCAAGCTCACGTCTACCCAGAAGGAAGCTGTCTTGAGCTTACTTTATATTTTGTCACTGAGATGAGTAAAACCTTTTAAGCTTGTTCCTGTTTCTTGCAGTAACTATTTTGTAGGGTAATACTTGGTCTAAAAGTGTAAATAATAATAATAAAATAAAAGTGTTTTTCTGATTTTTCTAGTAATTCTTTTGTAGCATGAGACCAAACACAAACATAGTAACTGCAAAAGAGTTGCTACAAGAAACAAGAGCCCACATTAAAATGTTTAATCATTTCCTCAGGAGATAGATAACTTCCGGCATCTGGAAATAGAGGAGGAAGTCAAGAAGGGGGAACAATCTGAAATTTGGAAATGCTGTATGGAAATGAAAACAGACTCCCTGCGTTTAAAACAACAACAGAGTCAGTGGCACCAATAGGGCACTTCAGGGTATCAAATCAAGAAGGTGTAAGATAAGAACAAGATAGCTCCCAGAAATAAGAGCAAAAGATGAAGGAAGATTAAGTTGAGGGGGTAGCTAGACTTGGGAAATATAATGAACACATAGGAGAATCGAAAGAGGCAAAAGCACTTAGCAGAAAATAACCAATAAAATTATAAAAACAAAACCTTCCTTAGATGAAAAATGGTCTTCCACCTGCAAATCAAAAGAACTCACTGAGTTCAAAAAAATGCAATGATACACCAGCTAACACCTAGACACAGCCTAACAAAAGTTCAGAAATAAAGAAATAATAATATGACTCTTCAGGCACGGAAAATATTACCTACAAACTGATTCTATACTTTTATCATGTAGTACGAGACACTAGAATTAAAGAGAGAATTGTCTACAGGACTACAGAGAAGTATTATACAATGTTGCTGAAAAAATATTGTGATCCAATTCTACCCATCCAAGCTGACTTTCCTTTCACAAATGGCATTCAAAAACAACAACAGCAGTAAAAAGAACGAATGATTGAAAAAAAGGAAGGAAGGGAGGGAAAGAGAGGGAAGAAGGAAGGAAGGAATCAAAGACAAGCAAATACTCAGAAAATATCCTTCCTATAATTCAAAAGTAAATACAGCTAAATAAATAAAAACCTCAAGAATGGCAAAGTCACAGTATAATAGAATAAGTTATAAGCAAAGAAACCACTAAAAAGAGATAAATCCAAACAATTGTAAGATAACATGAAATAGAATTAAAAGAAAGACAATTTAAGAGGAAAGATACAATAATTGAAAATGAATAATTGAATAATAATCTGGCAAAAGCCAAGATTATGTCAACACATACTGAAGAGTAAGAAGAACAAAAACTAGAGGGATTTCTAATTATAAATGTAAGACGTTAATACATTAATTCATTGTTTAGGTTGATAAGAGGAGCAAATTAAAGTCCAATATTTTTAAAACATAAATAAAGATTGACACTTGAATGAAAACGGAATGCGATCCATCCATTTGCTAAGGGGAATAATGATCAAAGGAACCATGGCTCATACAGAAAAATGGGTAAAAGAAAAGAATAAACAAGAACAAAACAAGAAAAGAGCAGTTAGAACCAAGTCCATAATGACAATAAAAATGAATAGCTTAAACAGTACCCCTAAAGGTAAAGACTTTCAGATAAAATAAAAAACAAAAATTCAAATATATGGTGAGTCTAAGAATCATCGCATTCTTTCTGATAGTTGAAAAAGCAAGGAATACCTAATTAATGGATTTGTAAATGAATTGTTTATATCCTTTCAATAAATATTGTACATAACCATAAAATCGTGTTCTCAGGTATTATGTATTATTAATTTTTTTAACTAGAAAACAGTGAAGTTGGTGAGTTGCCCTTCACACGGGTGAGGAGGAATGGGGTGGAAGAGACACAGGAGAGAGTAGCTCTTCTCTGAGGGTAATGCTTTGTACAGTTCAGACTTAGGTTATGTTATACAGTAAAATTGTACAATAAAAAATAAAATTAAATCAATAAGGATAGGAAGGGGTGAAAAACTACAAGTGAAAGCACACTGAAACAAGTGAAAGAAACTGCTTATCACGTAAATAGTATACCCACACTGAAGGGGAAAACAGAACCAGTGCACACATGCATGAAGGACACAAACCAAGGAACTTAACGGCACAGTGTTTGACCGTATGCACTCCGTATCAGGTGGGTGGGCTACAAGGTAGAACTGTCAATGCACCTTGAGCTTATTTACTATAGAAATATTGGTGAAACAATTCCAAAACTATTTTAGATGTATGATGGGGTTGGGCAAGTGAGTAAATGTGTTGATGCTGTTGGGAGGCAGGATTCTCACTATGTAAGAAGGAGTTTAAAGTATGGCATAGGGAAGGGCAAGAAAGTACCCTGTGGCGATGGATTGCAATTGGAGGTATTGGTATGGACTCATGACTTCCAAAAGATGCATTTGTATGTGTATATGCACATATGCATGTTTTATGGAGTATGTTTGTATATGTGTATGTGTGTTGCATGCATATATATTAGCCCCTTACAAAAGGGCATAAAAGCCAAAAGGCATCTCAGTAACAATTAGCACAGTTAGTGCCCTGATCTTGGTCTCTAAAACCATCCTCGCTAAGTGGAACCAGGGCTTCTCAGAGAAATGGCTGATTCAAGGGCTATGCTAGCATGAGTACAACAGCCTGGAATGTATTATGTCAGAAAGTAATGGGGAATGTCACAAGAATACAGCAGTCAGCTTGCAGGGGCACCTGCTGCCCAAATCTAGGGCAATTTAAACACCAAAATCATTAAGTAGAGTAGTAATTAAAAGCCATTGGAAAAACATAGGAATTCACAAAACCATACTGATAGCAGATACATAATAAATAAATAGACAAATAAATTGGAGATGAAGGGGGCTCTTGCCTACAGCAAGGTGCTGAGTCCTCTCTGAGAAAGGTGGAGGAAATCTGGAGTGGGAAGTTATCATCTTGCAACCATCAGAGTAAGAGCTGACTCGACAAGAATCATGAATGCATGCTAAATCTAGGGATAAATTTTGTGAAGACACAGTATATTTGCATAGTTTAAAACGGTCTCCCCAGGGAGTGCTTATTTGTTGCAAGAGGGAAAAAAATTGTAATTATGCAGTGGAGAAATCAGAAAACACTATGACGAGGTAATCGAAATTAACATTCTCGATGAGAGGCAGATGGAAATCATGTCTTCCAGATGTGATACCCAAAGAAGTACACATCATGTATATCATATTCTGGCCTGGAATACACAGCTTGAATATAACAATGAGGAAACCTCAGGCAAACCCAAAATAGGAACATTCTACTAAAAATTTAAAGTCATAAAAGACAAAGAAACATTGTGGAAATATTGCAGATCGAAGGAGACTAGAACCGTGACAACAAAATGCAATACCTCTTCCCAGACTGCATCCTCTGCTGGAAGATGAAAAATTATTTTATACTGACAGAATTGAAATATGGATAATAGATTAGGTAAAAAAATACTGTACTAGTGTTAAACTTACTAAAATTGTTAACTGTACCCTTATTCTTAGGAAATTCAAACTGAAGTATTTAGAGATAAATGTTTATGTAGGTATCTATTATATACAGAGAGAGAGAGAGAGAAAGCAAGACAGAACTATTAAATAGAATCATGATATGCTTTTTTAATTTTGAAAATAAACACACTTTTCTATGTAGAATAAAAGACTGGATAATATGCATTTATACATTAAAATGTCAATAGCATTTCTCTTTGTGGGATATAATTATGGATTTTACTTCTATTTCTCTGCATAAACAATTCAGAGTATTCAGAACTCTACTGGTTGCAAGTGACAGAAAACCAAGCTCAACAAGTTTAGTACAATGGGAATGTATTGGATCATGTCACTGGGAAGTCCATAGGCGACTACCTTCAGGTACAGCTAGACATTCAAGTGATATCATAGGGGCTCAGTTTTCCTATTTACCAGCTCTACTTGTCTCTACTTGGCTTTTTTTATGGAGAGGAACTTTCTAGGTGACCAGTGAGATGGTGGCTGGGCCGGGCCAGGACTAGGATGAGGCAAAGGAAGAAACTAGGGCACAACATTTAAGGATGCACTCACTCTCAGCTCATGCAAGTGCAGGATGGGCCTTTAAAAAGAGTGCCTCCTTAAATTCTGTGCCCTGGGCACCTCTATTGCCTCACCCTAGTCCCAGCCCTGTTGCTGGCAGCCCCAGGTCCGCACTGCCAAGGAATAAGATACTTCTCTTGCCCAGTATCCATTCATGTAGATAAAGGCTCTGACTTTCACTGCCACCATCAAACTAATCACTGCTGTTAATTATTGGGGTACTCTATTTCATCCAGCGTGTATCATTTGTTCAACCTATGGTAAGAAGACAGGGACATAAACAGCTGATAAGCATACAAAAGTCACATGGAGTGGGCACAGGGCTCATTATATAAAGGATATAGGAATGTACACTGCACATTTATAATCAATAACAAAAAAATAAGTTTGAAAACTATGCATGGCCAATTATAGAGAATTAGGAGAATACTAGTTTTCCTTCACCAATCTGATTTGACTATAAGATAATGAGACTAGGATTCTTTTTTCCCCCACAGCAATTACAAAAGAGAAGTTTAAAAAATATTTTGAGAAATGGCCCTGGATTAAATGGGCAGCTGCTTCATAGATTAACTAAAAAACACAAAATAAATTTAGATACATAAATTATTTTTTAGTCAATATTTGTGGTTTCACTTGAAAATTGTACCCAAAATTCAAAGAACTAACACCAATTTTACACACTCCCTTCCAGTACCTAGAAGAGAAAGGTGCACTCTGCAGTTCATTTCATGAGGCTAGTATTACCCAGATACCAAAAGCAGACACAGAGCACACACCAAAAAAAAAGTAACCCCGTTACCATCATGGTGATTCTGACTCATAGCAACCCTACAGGATGGAGTAGAACTGTCCCATAGAGTTTTCAAGGCTGTGATCTTTATGGAAGCAGACTTCCACATTTCTCTCCCTCGGAGCAGCTGGTAGATTTGAACCACCAATCTTTCAGTCAGCACTCAAGTGCTTAACCACTGTGCCACCAGGGCTCCCCCCGCAAAAAGAACTACAGACCAATATTTCTCATGAACTTAGACACAAAATTCCTCAGCAAAATTTTAGCAAATTGAATCCAACAATGCGTAAAAAGAATAACACACCGTAGACAAGTGAGATTTACTCCAGGAATTTGAGGATGGTTTACTATTCGAAAATCAATCAATGTAATCCACTATATCAATAGGCTAAAGATGAAAAAAAATCACATGATCATATCAATTGAAGCAGAAAAAGCATTTGACAAAATTCAACACGAATACATGATATAAACTCTAACACACATGCATACTCACCCCCACACATGCACACAAATGCGCACACACACATGCACACACATGAACACATGCACACACATGCATACCCACACACACACGGGCACACACATGCACCCACACTAGTGCATGTGTAAACGGTGAAATCGGTAGAAGTTCTGTGGGTACCAATGCCAATTTCCTGGTTGTGATATTGAACTATAATTATGCAAAATGTCAGCATTGGGGCAGACTGGGTAAAGAGTGCATAGGACCTTCCTGTACACTGGTTTTGCAACTTCCTCTGCATCTATAATTATTTTGAAATAGAAAGTTTTTTAGAGTCAGTATTTTATAGTCACCCCTCACATCTATCCAGTAGCAAACTTCTTAAAGGTTCAGAGGATAAGTTCCCTGAACCATATGTTCCCTGTTGCGTGAAAGCTAGGAAGGACAATTCACCAAGGAGAAGCAAAACATGCATGCTCATCTCTACTCAAGCAAATGCTAGAGCCTCCAAAACGGTGAAGGAATAGTTGCTGGAAAGCAGACTGACTGGGAATGCCTGGCAGAAAACACTTGTGGTAATGTGCATAGGAGCCTTGCCAGAATAAACAAACACCGAGCCTGCAAACGGAGCCCTGAAACCTGGAGCAGCCCGAGCACACGGGTGTGTTTTATCATGCCCTTGAGTGTTAACTGTAAGGGCCACTCATTCCATCCCCTTCGCTTCTTCTGGTCACAACCGTCTCCTCCAGAGCCCAAATAAAACCCTGCTCCCCAGGCATAAACAAAGCTGACATGTAAGTCTGGGATGAGAGTATTGTTTGTTTCCAGGTTCAGCAGAAGATTAATGCCTTGTTTGTCTTGATCCAGGCATTTCAACAGAACTCTTAAGGGCTACTAAGGGGCCAGTTTTGTTCTGTTGTACAGAGAGTGGCTGTAAGTCGGAACTGACTCAATGGCACCTAATAACAACAAGGGGCCAGTGGCTTCAGTCAAAGGCATCATATTTTGTCTTGCTTTATTTTGTTACCAACTCAACAGGACACTCAAGTCATTATTGCCAGTGGAGACAGATCTATGGGGCAGGGGCTGTCTCCAAACCTGCAGGAAAAGGCCCAAGGAAAATGTTTCACAGATTATGCTAAGTCCAGAAATCTATAAAATCATTATAAATTGGTAACTTTAAAAATTTGAGCATAGAGACAGCTGGTTTGCTGTGTTCAGTTTTGTTTTTACAAACTTCTATCCTATTGCATGAGAATGAAACACAGAGCTTTAGGCAAACACACAAAGCAATAGCCCGGTTCTCCTAACCACAATCCTACATTTCAGCCTGTGGATGTCTGTTTTTGAAAATACTATTAATTTTTATTACCAAAGCAATATGTGAACATTATTTCTTTTAACTAAAATATTTCAAGGAAGGTTCAAGTCTCTAATACCACAGCCCTCAACCTCTGTCTTCAAAGAAAACACTGCGGAGAGCCCGTGTCTTCGAAAAACTTTTACATTTCTTGTTTCCAGGGTTTCTTTCACAGGATTTCTCTAAAATCTGAGGTGTTTAGATACTGAGAGAATATTCTAGTTCTTGTCATTACAATGCCTTTCCACAATCAACAATCAATGACTCATAGTGAGAAATTCTTTGCTATCTGGTGAATAAATATTCCTCACTGGAACCTAGGGTCTCTCCATAGATTTGAGGCAGAATACCCTGCCTAGAGAATAGATCTGCTTTCCAGGTTCAGAAAGATCTTTGAGGCAGGATGGGCAGGTGCAGAGGATGCGGTCTCCTGCAATCAACACTGACGCGCCGGATGCCTTTGCATGTCTGAGATTCCACATGAGTTAGTGTGCAACCATGCACTCCGCAGGCCAATTTGAATGTTACCAGTGGGCTTCATCTGAGTGGAAAACTACCTGAGAGACACATGCCCACATTCAGTCAAACATTTCCATGAGTCATCCCTGCTTATTGCAACCCTCACGAACCTCTCTCTCCACTGTGCCCCAACAAAAGGAGTTTGTAGTAGACAATTCAGTGCTTAATTATCTTAATACCCGTATCATTTGTTGTGAGCCTGGCCTCCCACCCCCTTGATATGCTTCATGAAGGTGCATCGTTCTTCTCTTACGTATACCTGTCCGAGAACTCCTACTTGACCCGAAGCTTCTCTAGGAGTGGTTGTCAGTGGGGAAGGAAGACCACTTGATGGTCCTTATAATCACAGCCACTTATTTCTTCAGCAATTACCCTGTGCTGAGTGCTATGAAAGCATTATCCTACTCACAATATCCCCACAAGGGGCAGAAACAGGAACTGAGATAGTTACATCTCAACCAGTCTCACAGAACGAGGAAATAGTAACGTCAACATTTGAACTCAGGTCTGTCTGGGCCCAAGTCTGTGTCCTGTGCCAAGTGAAGTCAGATTTGTCAGATAAACATAGAGAACATCCAGTTAAATTTGAATTTCAGATAACAATAAATTTTTTTTTTTTTTTGGTTGAAATATATCCCTGTGACATTGAGCATCCTGTATTCTATCCAGCGACCCTCTGTTAACAGCATACACTCGTGTGGAAAGATGCCTTGTTCCTGCAACAAGAGAAGCAGGAGACGAGGAAGTTAGATAAACCTAGAGCCAGGCTGCTAACCCTGTGACTTTTGAAAAGCCAGGCCCGCTCCAGTGTCCTGTCTCCGGGAATTCCTCTCTGGAGCCAGTGATTAAGTTCATGGGTTTAGAGACAACAGGGCCCTCAGGGATGCCCAGCAATATGCTCTGAGGGTGGGAACCAGCTGTCTGCAATCCACTCTAACTTTTATTTACTAAGGGTGGTGTAGTCAGCTTTCAAGGTAAGGAAAAGAAGTTTGAAAACATGTAAACTGACCATCACAAAACAAATTTTAGTTCTTTCTCTCTAAAGTACAAAGTACTAGCTGCTATATTTCCAAATGGAAACCCCCATCTGCAGCTACTTGGAGTCTTGTTTTGTTTTCTTATTTTGACATTGAACTCTGAAATAATACTGTTAACTGTTTACCTATATATATTTTTTTAAGAAAGTAGCTTTTAGCACACTAGACAGCCAGAAAATCTAACAAGTTAGCCCTGATCTGCCGTGTCTACTTCAGATCCAAATGCCAACACTCCATCAAAGCTGTTGATAGTGAAAAATTATCACAGAAGACAAGACACAGTGACTTACTAATGGATAGTAACACGGGAGCTATAAGACACGTATCTCTTCAACGAGTCAAGTAGTTTTATTCCTAGAAGCACCAGAAAGATCTGGTGGTACCAACAGCCCAGTCTGCTGGCGGGGTCCCATGCCCTGTGAGTTTCTAGCGGAGTAAAAGGAGTTAGCAGGACACGACCTTAAGTCCAAGAGGAGGGGAAGTACTGCTCTAGATGGAGTTTGACGTTACAAAAACAAGTTTGCTCATCTGGAACACTTTCCCAATTCTGATAAACAGTATTATGTGTTTGTGATTGTTCATTTGAACGACTGCCCATCTAAAAAGAATTGTTTCAAGAAGATAAAAATGCAAGTAAAATAAGGCCGGGTGATGAGGAAGGAGACACTCTATTATTAGTTAGCTAATCAGGTCCAGCAATAGGAGTTGTCTTCCTCAACCTTCTTCAGAGCCAAGCAGGTCATGTTCACAAAGAATGGTTTTGCTAGCAAGTTTTGTAAAATTACATTAGAGAGAGAGACGGATGGAGACAGAGAAAGGGAGAACGCAGCAAAAGACTTGACAAGCCAATTCAAACTTATGAGAAATTTGTGAAGCCTTGTCAACAATCTGCCTTCTTCATCACCATTCTCTCTTTTCTCCTCATTAACAGAAAAGCTTCTTACTTCCACGTTATGGGGCTGGAGAGAGAATGTCGATATTTGAATGTCCAGAGTGTATGTTGGAAAGTGAGCATCATGTTTTCAATGAATATTGTCTCCTTTTGCTTTTCAAGAATTAAATAACACCAAAAAAAAAAGGCAAAAAAGTTGCCCTGGGGTCGACCCCAACTCATGGCGAGCCCGCGTGTGTCAGAGTATAACTGTGCTCCATAGGGTTTTCAAGGGCTGATTTTTCAAAATTAGATGGCCAGGTCTTTCTTCTGAGGTGCCTGGGTGGGGTTTCAAACTGCCAGCCTTTCAGTTAATGGTCAAATTCTTATCATTTTGCAACACCATTGGATAATAGAAATGACTAATTTGCATCCCAATCAGTTCCTTGGGATTCCTGAGATACCCTTCAAAGCTGAGCCCCTATTAACCTTAAAAAGGGGGTGATGGGAAGATGGAAGTAGGCAAGAATCAGGTCATACATATTCCATTTGGTAGCTGGATTATTTATCAGGGATCTGAATGGGCTTTCTATGTGTGGCTGCCACACATTAGGGATGTCTCTTCACCGGGCCATTCTTCCCACACTTAGATTAGTATGCCACATTGTTCTCTGAGTCTGAGCATATGGCCATATGTACTCAGCACAATATGTTATCATCTTTATTGTGCCACCATGCCGGGCCAAGCTAAAACCAAATGACATCAATTTTCTGAAACACATGCATTTGAACAAATGCATCCCTAGTGCCATCTCTATACCTTCCTTGTGACTATTATCTGTCCTTGATAGGGAAACTGAAGGGTGGAGTCTATTTGTACTTGCCTGTTCTGAAAATACATGGTGGTCAGCAGGAACTCTAGAGCTCCTCAGGCATGTGCCTGCTCAGGTCCTGTCTGCCACGGGCTTTCACGCTCTGAGCACTGGCTCTGTGCGTGGCCTGAGATGAGCACTGAAAAAGAAACGGTGACTGTGGCAAAGCCCTGCAGTCCCACTTCCGACAGAAAGGGCAAATATTTTAAGTGAAATCATCTTTATTGCTATACTTACAAATAAATAAGGTAAAAACCAAAAATATAGAAAAGCATAAAAATTTTATTTGTGCCACCAGAGACATAGACTGTTAGCATATTAAGCGTTTTATTGTATACCCTTCCAGATTTTTTCCATGTGCATGTAATATATAGGGGAGTATAGTTAGATGAAGGAGCCTTGGTGGTGCACAAGTTAAGAGCTCAGCTGCTAACCAAAAGGCGGGTGGTTCGAACTCACCAGCTGATCTGCGGGAGAAAGGTGTGACAGTCTGCTTCTGTAAAGATTACAGCCTTGGAAACCCTA
>NW_004444112.1:857225-858121 GCF_000243295.1 Trichechus manatus latirostris
GCCGTGGTGGTGCAGTGGTTAAGCATTTGGCTGCTAACCAAAAGGTCGGTGGTTTGAACCCACCAGCTGCTCCGTGGGAGAAAGATGTGGCGTTCTGCTTCTGTAAAGATCTACAGCCTTGGAAACCCTATGGGCAGTTCTACTCTGTCCTTTAGGGTTGCTATGAGTTGGAATCAACTTAAAGGCAGTAAATTTGGTTTTTGGTTTTAACAACCTTGATCATGGTCTCCTGGTTTAATTGGTTATGAAATATACTCATATACTCAGAGGAAACCAGGAGACGTGAATATCTGGAGTAATTGAACGAGTTAAAGTACAGTCAGATCTTCATTTCATCATGCTTATTTTACCAGAACCTGTTCCTTGGTTTTTGCTAAGTTCTGAGTAAATTGAAATTTAAGGACTATATAGGGTCACTATGAGTCAAAAGCTAAAATGCTGTTTATTAGAAAAGACACAAATGGTTTATATTAACAAGGTTTCCAAAGCGTATTTAACTCTCAATTTTCTATGGTTTCATCATGTACTTGTGAAATGATGGTTTCTGAACAAATATTAAGACGTATTTTTAGCAATTGTGCTCCACACAACCACCCCCCTGCAAATAGTTTTATACCTTAAGCATGGACTACCCAGTGGCTCCTTGGGAGAAAGACCTGGTGATCCGCTTCTGTAAATATTACATCCTAGGAAACCCTATGAGGAAGTTCTCCTCTGTCAACATGGGTCACTACGAGTTGGAATCGACACGACGACATACAACAACAAAGATTCCTTGTTACCCTCCGAGGACTATGGGCTATATTTCCTATCCCAAACAGTCCTAGACATGGCTCTTGTAAATTACGGACATTTTTTTTTTCCCCCTTCAGAAACACTTCCTATTTTTTGTCTTC
>NW_004444112.1:859985-860996 GCF_000243295.1 Trichechus manatus latirostris
ACCAGTTAGGACGCTGATATCTGGGTCCATGCAATGCCCTTTCCCAAAGGGCCTCCCCCGTCTACACTGACGCACACGCCCTAATTCTCCCCTTTGCTTCCTGATAAGAAATTCTCCAAAAATGTATCTCTAGCCATTTCCTTTCTAATCATTCCTCTCTAAACTTTGGAATCTTATTTCCAATTCACTGAAACTGGTTTCTGTTGAGTCTGATGGCCTCT
Source organism: Trichechus manatus latirostris (assembly GCF_000243295.1). Taxonomy (NCBI): domain Eukaryota; kingdom Metazoa; phylum Chordata; class Mammalia; order Sirenia; family Trichechidae; genus Trichechus; species Trichechus manatus. The sequence goes on from NW_004444112.1 coordinate 860,207, forward strand.
CTGGTTTTCACTCTGCATAATCTATCTGGCCATTTCCTGGTTACTGAAATGCTGCTCCTCTAGACCCCACTGCAGCACACACAAGCCCAGATCTCACCCGGGAGGAGTGCGGCTCCGTGGAGGCCAAGTCAGATGACATGGGCGTGTTATGGAGACTTGGTTTCTACCGTAGTCAAATGAGAATACAGAAAGGATTAAATGAGGCCTCACACACATGCATGCACGCACACATACACATGCACACACACATACACACAAGTACACATATGCACACATGTGCCCACACATGTACAAATGGGAATACTAAGAGGATTAAATGAGACCATACACAAGGCATGTGCACACATGTACACACATGAAATGTGTACACATGCACACATGCATGCACACATGTACAAATGTGAATACTGAGAGGCTTAAATGAGACTACACACACATGCATGTGCATGCATGCACATGTGTGTGCACATATGTACAAGTGGAAATACTGAGACGATTATAGGAGACCACACATTCATGCACACGTGTATACATGTGTGCATACACGTACAATCTGACACAGAGTAGCCACTCAGTATGTAGTTTTATTCCCCTTCACTTACTGAGATTAATGAACAAGCTAAACACTTTGGTTCTGAGATGCTACAGCCAGTCCTTAACTGAGTTTTCATTGGTCAGTAGCTAAATTCAATATGTAAGAACAAAAAAATTTTTTTACTGTTATTTGTTTTTTTTTTAATGATGATAGTAGATCATATTTTTGTGTTCTGGGTATGTTTACTGTTTTTAA
>NW_004444112.1:862843-872271 GCF_000243295.1 Trichechus manatus latirostris
CAATGAAAGAAATCAGAGATCTAAATAAATGGAGAGATATTCTATGTTCATGGATAGGGACACTCAATATCACTAACATGTCACTTTTTCCCAATTGCTCTATAGAGCCAATACAATCTCACTCAAAATCTCAACAGGTATTTTTCAGATATAAGCAAGTTTATTCTAAAATTTACATAGAAAAGCAAAAGACCTAGGATAAATAACATGATTCTGCAGAAGAACAAAGTTGGAGTATTCATATTACCTTACTATAAAACAAGTATACTAGAAACTAATCAAGACAGCATGGTTTTCACAAAAGAGTAGACACACAGATCAATGGAACAGAATAGACAGTCCAGAAACAGACCTTTACAAAGATAATCAACTGATTTTTTTATAAAGGGGCAAAGGCAATTCATTGGAAAAAGGATAGTTTTTCAATAAATGGTGCTAGAACAATTGAGCACCTACATGCAAAAAAAAAAAAAAAAGGAACCTAGACACAGTCCTCACATCTTACACAAAATTAACCCAAAATCTAACTCTAAATGTAAAACACAAATTTTTAAAACTTCTCGAAAAAAACATATGAGAAAATATAGACAATCTTGGGTTTGATGTTAACTTTTTAGATACAACACCAAAAGCATGATTCATAAAAGAAAAACTTGTTAAACTGGACTTTATTAAAAAATTTAAAACTTTGGCTCTGTGAAAAACATTGTTAAGAGAATAAAAAGACAAACCAAAATTAGGGAGGAAATATTTGCAAAATACCTGTTAAAGGACTTGTATCCAAAAATATACCCCCCAAAAAAATTCAACAATAATAAAAAGAATTCAAATTAAAAATGAACAGAAGCTCTGAAGAAAGACCTTACCATAGAAGCTATTCAGATGGCAAATAAGCATATGAAAAGATGCACAACATCATTTTTCATTAGGGAAATGCAAATTTAAACACAAGGTAGATATTACTACACATCTGTTAGAAAAGAAAATCAAAAACACTGACAATAACAACAGCTGGTGAGAATATGGAGCAACAGGAACGCTCATTGCAGTAGCAATGCAAAATGGTGCAGCCACTTTGGAAGACAGTTCGGTAGTTTCTTGCAAACCTAAGTATAGACTTACAATATGATGCAGCAATCATGCTTCTAGGTATTTACCCAACTGATTTGAAAAGTTACGTCCACACAAAAAACCACAAACAAGTGTTTATATCAGCTTTATTCATAATTGTCAAAAACTGGAAACAACCAAAATGTGCTTCAGTAAGTGAATGGATAAACTGTGGTACAGCCATGCAATGAAGTATTATTCAGCAATAAATATTCTGGTATCAGATGGAGGTGACAGTTTCACGACCTTGTAAAGATGCTAAGAACCACTGAATTATACAGTTTAAAAGATAAATTTTTGATAGTTGAATTGTATTTCATTTAAAAAAATGAATGAGCTATTAAGCCACACAAAGACATAGATGAATCTTAAATGCATATTGCTAAGTGAAAGATTCCAGTCTGAGAAAGCAACATATAATTTGATTCCATTTATATGACATTCTGGAAAGGGCAAAGCTATAGAGATAATAAAGGAGGAACCCTGATGTGGAGTGGTTAAGCACTTGGCTGCTAACCAAAAGGCTGGTGGTTCAAATCCACCAGCCGCTCCATGAGAGAAAGATGTGGCAGTCTGCTTCTGGAACACTGTGGGGCAGATCTACTCTGTCCTGTAGGGTTTCTATGAATTGGAATCTACCCAGTGGCAGGGGGTTTGGTTTTACAGAGACAATAAACAAATTAGGAGTTTCCAGGGGAAGGCGGAGGTGAAGCACCAGGAACTTCTACAGCAATAAAAGTGCTCTTTGGTGAGTACATGACAGTGCATTTGCCAAAACCCATAGAACTTTACAGGACAAAGAGTTAACCTTAATGCATGAAAAATCATGTAAGGTTGAATACATGACAGTGCATTTGCCAAAACCCATAGAACTTTACAGGACAAAGAGTTAACCTTAATACATTCAAAATCATTTAGGAGGTCGGGATCCCAGGATGAAATGCAGAATGTGACAAAACCATGGAACTGTATCATGAATGAACAAAATAACTTGATGAAGGATGTGCAGGTGGGGGGAGAGGTACTGACCTAAGAACTTTAGAAATGAGTGGGGTCTGTAAGACTGAAGGCAGAAGGAACTGCACATAAGGACTGTACTCTAACTGATAATGTTGTTTCCAACAGAGGTTCAGGTTAATAATTGTGAACCATTATAAATGCATAGGAGCCCTTCTAACACAGTGGTTAAGAACTTAGCTGCTAACCAAAAGGTCAGCGGTTCGAACTTACCAGCTGCTCCAAGGTAGAAAGATGTGGCAGTCTGCTTCCATAAAGATTACAACCTTGGGAACCCTACAGGGCAGCTCTACTCTGTCCTATAGGGTCACTATGAGTTGGAATCGACTCAACAGCAATGCGTTTATACACACATAGAGGAACTGAATGATAAAATATGTGGACGATGGATGGTGGGAGCCAGGTGTCTCACTCTTGAAGTTGGGAGTTCCAGGAAGGAAGGCTAGGATGATCCATGTGGTACTAGATGAAAATCAGAGCCATCAATATAAAATCATGTTTAGCTTACTATTGACACAGGTAGACACATTTAGAAATATTTGCAGATACTTGTTTATACATAGGTTAGAATAGGTGAGATACACACATGTATCTCTCTGCTCTGTCAGTGGTGAAGGTAGAAGCAACACCCCAGTAACAACAATGCCACCTGGCTCCTAGATCTTGGATTCTAATTCCATTCTCCAATTAAAAAGAGCCAGGATTCTTTGGAGAAATGGCAGATTCTAAGACTGTGGAAGAAATACACAAGATGACCTAGAATATCCTGTAGTGAAGAAAGTGAAGAAGTGTTCATCAAACAACAACAACAAAAAGATAATGATGATGGGGTCATGCAAAAGATGGAAAAATTTGAGCAAGAAAATAAATAAAACAGTATTGAATTATAATCCAAAATATAAAATAATTACCTATGAGTCCATACAGATATAAATAAATGATTGAATAAACAAATAGGTAAGTAGATAAATCAACGGAGGAGAATATACAAATCTCCCATGCAGACAAATCCAAATAATTGATGTGTATCCTCCATCCTAACGGAGGTGGAACTCTCCACTTCTTAAGTGTGGGCTGTGCACAGTGACTTCCTTCTGAAGAGGGCAGTATGGAAATGGGGGAAAGCAACTCCACAGCACAGAAACCTGACAAACATTGTGTCAGCCAGGTAATGAAAGTCAACATCATCAGTGATGTTATGTTGCTAGCTTGTACCCTTGATGTGATGTGATGAGAACTATACTTTACCTCTGTCGTCTTTACCTCTGTTTCCTCCTGTCACCTGAGAAAGGGACACAGCCAAGGGAAGGCTAAGGGGACCCAATGACTAAATGTCATGTGATGTCCTGATGGGAGCCTGGGACAGAAGGAACATTAGGTTAAAATTAAGGAAGTCTGAATAAACTAAGGACTTTCATTACTAATAATGTACCAATACGGCTGCATTAATTTTGATGAATGTACCATACTAATATGTTGTTATTATTGGGTGCTGTCAAGTCAATTTTCCACTCATAGTGACGCGATGTGACAGAGTAGAACTGCCCCATAGGGTTTTCTTGTAATCTTTATGGGAGCAGATCGCCAAGTCTTTTTCCTGAAGAGCCGATGAGTGAGTTCAAACAGCCAACCTTTCGGTTAGCAGCTGAGCACTTGACCTTTATGCCACCAGCCACCTTATTATAATAATGTAAGACGTTAGTAAGAGGGGAAGCTGGGGGTGGGGTAGATGGGAGCGCTAGATCTTCACATTTATTTCTGTATATCTAGAAGTATTCTAAAATTAGAAGTTTATTTAAAAAATTATTAAGCAATAAGCCTATGAGAAAAACTGAAATGAACACAGTAATAGAAAAATACACGAAGAGAGGTTTAAGGATGAGAGGAAGATTTGTGATTTTTCTGCTTAACTAGTTATTTTTTTTAATAGAAAGGTAAAAAAAATTAAAGATAAAAAGAATTAAAAGTAATTCTCATGACAAAACTTCATACTTTTTTTTCATTTAAGTAAATATCACTTTTAATGTATTTTCAGATAAAGGGCAATAATTATGCCTTGAGACCAAAAATGTCTTATTATTTAGGTTCCAGAAGTTGCTAAAGAGAAATAGAAGATTAAAAATTTCCTCAAAATAGACTTCAGTTGAGACTGACTTGCAAACTGGAGTCAGCAAAGTCAGGAAAACCACATGGGTGACGTTTGAATTGCCTTTAATACCTGTCCCACAAGAATAAACCTTAAAATCTACGTGAATATAGAACAAAAATGTCGCTGGGTCCTGAGGAGATAGCAGGGTTTCTGCTTACAGATTTGGTCTTTTCTTATTGAGAAACTCTCTTGTTTATTGAGAAAGAACAAAAAATTCCATTTTAATTAGCAATGTTTTAATTTTACAATGTCATGAAAGGTTAAGAAAAAAAAAAATGAAAGCAGATTGTAATTCTGTTCCAAACATACATCCCTATGTGAGCCTCTCGAATAAATACAATTTATCTTACACAAGCTCTTCCACATTGTCTTCCAACTGTAATTAAAATCTATAATTGTTTCGGTATATACAGTTCCTTTCCAAACTAACATCATTTAAACAGGCCAGGTTTTGCACTATTCCCGATCATACAGAAAAGAATATTAATTCAAGTAAGTCACTGACAGAGTCCCTGGGTGGTGCAATTAAAGCTCTTAGCTGCTAATTGAAAGGTTGGAGGTTTGAATCTACCCAAAGGCAGCTCGGAAGAAAGACCTGGAGATCTACTTCAGAAAAATCAGCCATTGAAAACCCTGTGGAGCACAGGTCTCCTGACACACACGGAGTCCCCATGAGTCAGAGTCGACTGCATGGCAACTGGTTTGGTTTTTGTTTGGTAAATTACTGACGTAATAGGGACTAACTACTCTCATCTTACCTCTTTTAAAAAGGTAAATTGTTGGTTTCATAGAAGAGATCCAAGACTTTTCAATTCCATGGACTACAGCCGAAGCAGGGCATCCTCGATGGGACGGACATCGTCTGCCAGGTTTGTTCCTGGTCATCCAGGTTGCTGCACGGGCAGAAACAGCTGCTCCGGAGGGCTGGCCAGGTGCAAGGCTCTGAGGGCAAACATCTGTGCTCCCGACCGGGTACAGGTGAGCTCCCTGCTCCATGGCACTGCAGCTTCCGCTTCCTCTTGATTCTACCTTGTAACTCAGGAGGACACAGGGAGGAAGTCTTTCCTCACCCCTGCAGGTGCTCTTCATCCCACACCTGTGACATCTCAAAGGGCACATTCTCACATCACTCAACAGGAGACGTCGGCCTTTCAGGGAGCTGAGGAGAACGGCGCCAATTCAGAAATAAGGAGAGCATTTGCGGGTTCCAGATGTTTGCGCTGCTATCTTGCTTCCCAATTGCACATCAGTGAGAATTGGGCAGGAATCCCTTTTTCTGCACGGTGCTGGTATCCTCAGTGGGCCTCACTCGGCCCAACATAAGGGGCCCAGTGCCTAGAAGTCCAGGTCAGTGGCAGAGCACACCCCATCACCAGCCTACGGGCAGCCAGGTCTCCACCCTGCTCCCTTTTCCGCTTTTCTCACCATCCTCTCAGGGACGCAGCAGGGTGGGATCCTGGAGTGGACCTGGTCTTGGAGGGTCTCACAGAGGCAGGGTTGTCAGAAGAGAACAAAGAGTAGCACCGTGTTTCCTAAGCAGCCTATGCAGCTCCAGCTAGCTGCCAGGTCTGACTCGGGGTGGGCAGCTGCTTGCAGTCAGCCAGTCTGTCTGGGTGAGACCATGCTTGCAGACCATTGGTGCCATCAGACAGAGAGGATGGGCGGCCATCACAATGGTCTAGTACCGTCGTGGTCACTATTGTCCAACAAAAATGCCCTCCACCTTCTGAAGAGCATCGCCTGCACAATCTGCCGAGCCAGCAGACAGCAAGATATACAAACGGTCCAAGGGTACAACCTGTATGACCCAGGAGACAGTTCTCCATCTCTGGGCAGCCTGCACACCAGTGAGTCTCCAGGTCATACTGAGTGAGCACAGATTTCCTGGGCAGAGCACAGAAGCAGGACTGGCGACATGAGGCCAGCAGAAATACGTCACCCCTCACTTTCCTGCTGTGTCATCCTGTTCCCTCACTGCTAGGTTTGCATGTTGAGTCATGCCCACAGCTCATGCTGCCAACAGTCCTGAACAAGAGGGAGCTACAGCTCAATCACTCAGGCTGCTCATTTCATAGCTGAGCTGGCTCCTCCTCATCACTGCTCCCCGACACTCACGTGAGAGCAGAGAGAGTGCGGACACACCCTCGATAGACAGTGTTACCCAGAGAAAACAGCATGTATCCTCGGGGAGGAACAAAAGCATGCAGCTCTGTGGAGAGAGTCCCCGGGTGGTGCAAACAGTTAATGTACTCAGCTGCTCACTGAAAGGTTAGAGGTTTGAGTCCACCCAGAGATGCCTCAGAAGAAAGGCCTGGTGATCTGCTTCCAAAAATCTGCCATTGAAAACCCTATGGAGTACAGTTCTACTCTGACACACATGGGGTCACCATGAGTCAGAGTTGACTTGAGAACAACTGGTATTGGTGCTGGTTCTGGTTCTGGGGTGCTGGTTCTGTTACTAGTTCTGGTACTGTTTATGGTCCTGGTACTGGTACTGGTGCTGGTACTAGTTCTGATGCTGGTGTTGGTCCTTGGTACTGATACTAGTGCTGGTTCTGATTCTGGTACTGGCTATGTGGAGCAGGGAAGTTCTTGGTTGACCGGAAAGCGTTTTTGGAAATGTAAGTTGTTCTTCTTTAGATACAAAGGACACCAGGGGTTACTGTGGAAACAGCCCTTGGTGTCACAGTGGACCATGGGTTCAACACACATTAGACCAGGGGAAAGTCTGTATTAATGTGAATAACAACACAGATAGTGGCCACTTACACCAAGTGTATGTTGCTGTGTTCTGCACAGAGGAGATTACTGCTCTACTGTGTTTCCAGGTTTACTGGGGAAGAAAGAGGGCTTGGAAGTCATCCAGAGGAAAGTAATCATTTTCACTGGGAAAAAAAAATCAATCTTGAACGTCAGCTCCTGTGAGAATTTGTTTAAGATATTTTAACTTAAATTGGCTCATCTCACGTTCTGTCTATACATGCACAATGGATGGGCTGCGGTTGAGTCAATCTCTCCATCTCAGCGTCCTGACCACTGGAAGTGGATGATGCGGCGATCTGTCCAGTGCCAGCGATCAGTATCGATTGTGAATGCTGTCTCACATGGAAGGGCCAGCCTTGCTGAGGTTCAGTTTGCAGGAAGACACAGACACACTCAGTCCCCCATCATAAAGAGTGGTAGACTGATGCTTCTTCCAGAGCCAATGCCGAGAGAAAGGAGGAGCCAAACACAGCCGTGTGGAGAGGACTGAGCAGGCCTGCCGTGTGGCTGAGGTAGCGTTGATCCTCCATGTATGGCTGGTTCTGGCTTGCCTTCTCTTCACCAGGGCTCCACTCTGTGTGTCCTGCTGCTCCCTGTGTGCTGGGCTGGGCACTGGCAGCCCATGCTCCACCCAAACAAGATAAAAAACAGGCAGAGGGCGGTGCATCTGAATGCAAATTTCACTCTAGGTCATGGAGATTCCCTATTCCAGTTATGAGTACGTGATGGGTGTGGAAAACTCTGCCCTTAAAACACACACATCCTTCTCCATGACACAGACGGCAAACAACACACTTGCTTCGTGGTTACAAGCTGAGTTGTTGTTAGTTGCCATAGAGTCAGCTCCAACTCACGGCAACCCCATGTACAAGGTGCTCGGTCCTGTGCCATCGTTGTGATCTGTGGTATGCTCGAGTTCGTTGTTGTAGCTGTGTCAGTTCACTCACTGAGGGTTTCTCTTGTTTTCCCTGACCCTCTTCTTTATCAACCATGAGGTCCTTTTGTAGCAGTTGGCCTTTCCTGACTACCTGTCCAAAGTGAGCGAGCCAAAGTCTTGCCATTCTCACTTTTAAGGAGCATTCTGGTTTGAAGAACAAATCTCTTCAAAGATTGATTAGTTCATTCTTCTGGCAGTCCATGGTATATTCAATATTCTTCACCAAACTGAGTTTGGTGCTTTCTTGTATTAATCCTTCTAACTGAACAGTTGCTCAATATCTCCTAGGCTTGATTTTTTTTTTTTTTCATGTAGATGCAAAGGATTTGGCACTTGGAAGCACACCCCTGGATGAGGGGTGGTGTCAGCCTTACAGTATCTGTGGTTCAGATGGTGAGGCAAGGATGCGTGCCCACATAGAGTGGGTTACGTTCGTGTGCCACCATGCGTGTGCACTTGGGACAGTGAAGGGAGTGTCCCCATGATGAGAAAGCACAATCCCTCTCCCCAGTCTGACTTTCTCCAAAAGCCTCCCCTCAATTTCAATGACTTTCTGACGGAATAGCTCATGGGGACCAGGCGTGTGCACTCTCTCAGTTCCTCTGATGATCATGTCATTAGAATTGTGGATTATTAATGGTAGAAGGAAGCTTATAAATGACCTGGGTGGTGCAAACAATCAATGCTCTTGGCTGCTAACTAAAGGTTGGAGGTTTGAGTCCACCCGGAGATGCCTCGGAAGAAAGGCCCAGTGATCTACTTCCAAAAAATCAGCCATTGAAAACCCTACGGAGCACAGTTCCACTCTGACACACATGGGATTGCCCTGAGTCAGAATCAACTTGATGACAACTGGTTTATTTTACCTTCACACCAGGTACAAAGAGATCATCCATCTACCCAAACTGATGTAGCTAGCAAGAGGCAGTAATTGGAAACTGACTCTCCAGGGTCCCACCTATAAGCCCTCCTCCCGCCCACCCTTTTCATCAACCGTTTTTGGCTGTTGACAAATGTCTACTAAGTCTATAAGAAATTCAAGGCTTCCTTGTATTCCTTTTACTTAGAGAGGGCATAATGGTCAGTTAGCAATAACCACAATAAAGTAATACCAATACCAACCTCAACAGCCAACATTTGTTGAGGGCTTGGTATGTGCCACACACTGCTAAGCCCTCTACATGAAACTTTACTTAACTCTGTACAAACTGTATGAAGTAGATCTTGTTATTATCTCCATTTCAGAGAGGTTAAGTAACTTGCCCAGTCACACAGATCGTAAGCAGCATCCTCCCCTGAAGCTCAGACTCTTACTCACTGATATACAGTATCCAAAATCTCTAACAACAGTACTGGTGGTCCTTGCTCTTCTCCCAGGCACAGTGGCAGGTTCAAAATGCACCATAACCATTCATCGTAACATTGGGTAAATTTGAAAGCAGTGTGTGTGTA
>NW_004444112.1:873391-874421 GCF_000243295.1 Trichechus manatus latirostris
AGATTTCAGTGGAGATTCCGGACTAAGACTAGGAAGAAAAGCCTGGCAATCTACTTCCAAAAATCAGCCACTGAAAACCCTGTGGATCACAACAAAACATTGTCTGACTCTCTTGCCTTGGACTCGTCATCAGGAAGGATCAATCACTGGTAGATAGTCATGTTTGGTGAAGCAGAGGGCCAGCAAGGGCATGGGGGACACTTGGTGACATGAATTGACACAGCCTGCACAATGATGGACTCAAACATGTTGGAGATTGTGAAGATGCCACGGGACCAGGCATCATTAAGTTCTGTCATACATGGGGTCACCATAAGTTGGGGGCAGACTAGACAGCAGCTAACAACAGGCATGTGTGATTGCATATAATTATTGTAGTTTAAAATATTTCTGCAGTACTGTGGCATGCCTCCTCAGACATAGCCCACCTGGATCTGACCATATGTTCATCAGAGTTTAATGAAGCTCCTTACACTCACAGTAGTCTGTATGTTTTTTACAACACCTCCCATCCATCCTTTGCATTCATCCTTCAATCAATATCGAGTATCATCTGGAGTTGTCTGAGATTGTCAGGCCCTGGGCCAGCTGCTGAGGCAGTGAGACTGTACTCCCACCCCACATCTCCTGGGGAGACCAATCAGCGAGTGAGTAATCACAATACCCTGTGGTCAACAGTCAATACTGCGACTGAGATTCGTGCAGGCACAAAGCAACCCATCGCGAGGCATATCTGTGGCTTCGTTGGGCCCTATAAGGAAAATGTCTTCACATGTTTCCACCCTTTCAAGTTCCTGGAGGGAAGAGACCATTGTCTACTTATTGGAGACCTCCTACGAGAAACACACGGTGTCCCTCAACATGATTACATTCACACCAAGTTGAGGGGTGAAACCCCACCTGGGGCCACTGAGGCCCAAGAGTGCCAAGAGACTGGAGTCTGTGCAGGGGGCTCCCGCTCAGCTTAGCATCAGCCCAGCACCACACCACCTGCTGTAGGATCACATCATAGACATGACCCAACATCAGA
>NW_004444112.1:875586-876577 GCF_000243295.1 Trichechus manatus latirostris
CAAGTGGCCTCATAGGAAGGGAGGCACAGAAAGCCAATTTCTAAAACAGCTGCCCCCAGGGGTTCTCAGAATCACCTAGAGGACTGACAGGATCCTCCCTGAAACAATGGACTTTAAAAGCCAATTATTGTGTCTTTACAGGTCCCTGGGCAGTGCTAACCTAAAGGCCTGCAGTTAAAACCCACCAGTGGCACCATGGAGAAAGGCCTGGTGATCTGCTTCTGTAAAGATTACAGCCAAGAAAATCCTATGGAGCAGTTCTACTCTATGAACCAGTGGGGTCACCAAAAGTCAGAACTGACTTGACAGCAATGGGTTTGGTTTGGTTTATGGGAATTAAGACTTTATTTTGAAATATGCTACAGAGACCTTGGCATATATTTCAAATAAGTAAATATTGAAAACAGAGCCCTGGGTGATGCAGCGGTTAAGCACTTGGCTGTTAACCGAAAGATAAGTGGTTTGAACCCACCAGTGGCTTTGAGGGAGAAAAGACCTGGCGATTGCTCCTGTAAAGATTACAGCCTAGAGAACACTACAGGGCAGTTCTACTCTGTGACATGGGGTTTCTATGTGCCGTAATCGACTTGATGGCACCTAACAACAACAACAAATATTGAAATGCGTCTAGATACACATATCAGAGAGGACAAAATGCCTTAGCAACACAGCTATTAAAAATGTTCATTTACACCAATAAAGAGACAGAGAGTGGCAGAATGGATTTAAAAAAACAAATCATCTATATGCTGCCTGTAAGAGACACACTTTAGACTTAAAGACACAAAGAAACTAAAACTCAAAGGATGGAAAAAAATATATCAAGCAAACAACACTCAAAAAAGAGTAGGAGTGGCAATATTAATCTCTGATAAAATAGACTTTAAAGTAAAATCTACCACAAAGGATAAGGAAGGACACTATAGAATGATTAAAGGGTCAATACACCAGGAGGACATAACCATAATAAATATTTACACACCAAATGACA